>NC_034598.1:8273638-8302837 GCF_900095145.1 Mus pahari
CCCCCCGTTCACTTTCCCTCCCAGGCCCCTCCCTACCTCCCTCCCCACTTGTGATTGCTTTCTTCTCTCTCTCAAGTGGGACTGAGATGTTCTCACTTGGGCACTTCAGCCTGTTGAGCTTTTTGAGTTCTGTGGACTGTATCTTGAGTATTCTGTATTCAGGCTTCTTTCTATTCATTGCTATAATCCAGAGATTTTCCTTGTCAAATGTACCTGAAGGCTTGAATTTCTGAGACCAATTTATTAATGTTTTGATCCCCTATCCACACCTCAGGGAACATGCTTTTCGACAAGACAGACACTGGTTAAATAACATGCAAGTTTAATGTAGAATAATATTTTGAAAAATAAAAAAATCTCTGTTGTCTTACTGGAGTAAGGAATAATATACATTTCATATACGTAAGTATATATACTATACTGTAATATAATATATAAATTCATATTAATATATACACATATCTATATACCTACATATACATGTATTTTTCTCCTCAAAGAATACAAACAAAACAAAAGCATGTCCAGATCCATAGGGAGGGTCACCAGGCTCCCAGACAGGCTCAGAAAGACCACCCCAGGTGTTCACAGATGCTGAGACCAGAAGGGCCCTTCCCAACTCCACCTCACCACCATACAGCCTGTAAAGTCCCTTCCCCGCCACATCACACTAAGTACCTGGGGCTGGGGGTGGGTGGGAATGAGTGGCTTCAGCATAGAGACCAAAAAAACCTTAAAGACAGCCAGCGCCTGCGCCATCTGGCAGTGTCTGCCGCCAATTGGGCATGGTCTGACTTCTCTTTCTCACTACACAGAGAGCAGGAGGCCATGTCAGACATGTTATTTGCATGTGCAGCAAGTCAGAAGTTCTATTCTGTTCTCTCAGTCCCCTGCTCAGCTGGGCTGAGAGTGGCATATGGTCCTGTTTATGTCCCACAAAGCATAGCATGTGACTTTCCTGAGAACATTGATGCGGGCATCTCCAGAGTGCTGAGTGAGTGGTCTAGCCTTCCTTAGAGCTGTCTTTAGGATCAGGGGAGATGCCACATTCTGATAGGACCTTCATGCTTCTCCCTGACATTAAACAAAAGATAAAATCAAACCTGAGTCTAGTTGGGGGTTGGTCCTCTCACCCCTCCCTGGGGTCGGGCAGCACCTAAGTAGAAGGCCCCTGGCATGTGTCCAGTGGTACAGACTGGAGGCTGATTCTGCCAACTGTCCTTTTGCTATCCTCATGAGATCCATTCCAGTTCATTCTAGCTTCTTCTAAAAGTTAGAAATCGACATTACAATGTTGCATAGCCTCTCCCAGTGTCTGGCATTGTCTGGCCCTTGGGCTCTGACTGACCCTCCAGACAAATCATAATGTCTGCCTATTGATCAGCTATAAGTCAAACCTCTTAGAGCCTAGAAGTCACATCAGATTGACTGGGGGGTTTCTGTGAATTCAGCATTTTCGGCAAACATTCCTTCTTGTCTTCCAACTTGGGAGCTGGGGCAGAATTCTCTGCCTGGAGACTGTGGACATCAGAACTGGCCATATTTAAGGCTCCAAGCTAAATTTAGCCTTCCCAGCTGCCTGCTATTCCAGCAACCGAGTGTGGGCTTGCCCAGCTGTATTTTAAGCTGAGCCCCACATTTCCCTGTTTGATTTTGTTATGTTCTGCAAGATTTTGCTTTAACTACCAAAAATATCAAGAGTTTTCTTATGGCTTTTTAACTAAGTGAATTCAACTGAAGTGAACAAGAACTGGCTGTCTAGCAGTAACATGACAAGCTGAGACTCGAAGGGACCTGTCCAGCTGCGGGGAACAGTGTGTATAACCCTGGGTTAATTGTCTGAGCTTATTGGGGGCGGGGAATGGTCTTGATTGCTAATTGCGTGTTCAGGAACTTTACTGTTTAAAAGCATTTCCAATGGCTTTTGAAACCCCAGCTTAAGGACAAAACAGTACACATCATATGCTGCCATCTGCTTTGGGAAGTAGAATGTATTTACATATGTAGATAATGTTTCTGGAACTCCTCTCAGGACCTGGCAATGCTGGCTGTCTCTGGAGAGAAAACTGAAAGGCTGGGAGCCAGAGGATCAAGTTGGAATTCTTGTCTGTGACTGTGTTCTCATTTCTGTGTTAATGCTTTACAGAACTCATTGTTTGAGTCTCACATCTGTACATGGACATGTAAAGCAGTGGCTTACGTAGTCCATTATAATTAATAGTAACTCAGGACCTTCTAATGTAGAAACTCTGGGGACCAGGCAATCTCTATAGTATAAATGTGTGAGCATTTGTACAAGTTTGCAAGATACCTACAATGAACACACACACATGCACGCATGCACACACACATGCACGCACGCACACGCACAGGGATACTGCTTATATTTTAGCACATAATTGCCTATTGGAGGGTTTAAAAATAGTATACTGAATGAAGAAATTGGAAGTGTGTATGCCAAGTTTACATGCCAGTGTCTCTCATGTGTATTGGTATACTGTATTGAGTGTGTGCTGATGTGCTTGAATGTGTGTGTGTGTGTGTGTGTGTGTGTGTGTGTGTGTGTAAGCCAGAGGATGCTGACGATGGGTGTCCTCTATCGTTCTCCTCCATATATTTGCCTCATGGTCTCTCTAAACCTGGAGATTACTCAGTTAGTTAGATTGCCTGGCCAGGGACCCTTTTGGATCTACCTGCCTCTTGGAGCCAGTGTTATGGATGTATACCTCCGGCTTTTATATGGGGCTAGGGATGCAAAACCTAGTCCTTGGTGTTTGACAGCAAGTACTTTATCTATTAAGCCATCTCCCAAATCCTCAGTCTGAAAAAGTTAGTAGAACATAATTCTTCATGGAGGAATTGTGAGTAAGGGCTGGTTTCTTCTCTATTCCTGTGTGTATAAATATTTCAAGCCAACGATTTCTCTTAAAAATGGCTCCTGATCCGGTGTTTCCAAAACAGTGTCTTACCCAGGATGTCTTTAAAGGAGTCCCCACAGGAGTGAGCCCCCCAGTGTTAATATTGGTCTCTTATTAGAGCTGCCTGGGTTTCTTCTAATTTTCACTTATTTGACATCATCCAGGAATGACTCATAGTTGCTAATGTCTTACCTTAGAGCAGCTCATTTCATTCGAACACATGATTACTGAACAAGAATTATGGGCTCACTGTGGGTTGAGTGCACAGGGTTATCGAGATGAATAAGACACAATGTAGCTCTATTCCTGTGGGAATAATGTTCCTTGTTCTAAGACCTTTATGAAGAAGGAAACGTTTTAACATTGATGCTAAGCTTTAAATAAAGCTCTTCACACTCGTCAGCTTCATGCATGGCTTCCCATCCTCCTCAAGCCTTCCCACGGGATTATTATTTTAAGTACTCTTCTACCGCTAGAGGAGATAACCTTCAAAGGCAATTGTGATGGTTTTCTCTTATTGGAGTAGCCTTAAGCCAATAAAAGACCAGAGAGAGGGGCTGGAGAGGTGACCAGTGGCTAGGACACTGGCTGCTCTTGCAGAGGACCTAGGTTTGGTTCCCAGCACCCGCGTGGTGGTTCGCCACCCTTTCTTCAGGTTCAAGGAGATCCCAGCCCACTATGGTCCCTGCAGGCACCGCACACATCTGGTACCCATACAAACAGGCAGGCAAAACAACCAAACACATACAGTAAAAAATAAATAAGATTTGAGGGAATAAGAGAAAAAGAGAGTGACGAAGCTACCCGGTCAAGAAAAAGATAACAATTCCAAAAAAACGATAAGGACGTTGTTTAGTAAAGGAATCCTAGGGTCTCCTGTTTGCTTTAGCATTTTAGCCTCCTCTAGCTGTAAACTCAGGTCAGTATACTTACAGTGTTAAGAACAGTCTTTAAGATGTGTCTTCAAAGGCGCTAAACTGAAATGTTTGACCAACACTGACGGTGAGGTAGAGGAAAAAATGGGGGTGTAGGTAGGGTACTAAAGGTCTCAGGACTGGGGGGGAGGGCTGACAAGAGCCTAAGGAAACAACAAAGGCAGCCAGCTGGAAGAGGTGAAGAAACCCTAGACCTTCAAGGTTGAGTGGCTCCTGACACCCGGAAAGAGCATCTGTCTTGCTGTGCTCCTGCTGGGTTTGTCAATGACGGCATCATGGTGGCACAGGCCCAGGCTGATCCCGACACACATTTTTTATAAACTAATGCTACAAGGACTCTTGGCCTCATAGCAGCCTCCATTCCTCAGACCCAGTGAGCCCTCCATCAGTTACCTGGTTTCTGGCAGAAATCAGCATTATCTATCGATAGAGAAATCACTCCATTTATCATCTCAGAAGCAGCTAAGTCTTCTAAGCGGTCAACCCCTCAGTGCCAGGCAGAAACATCCTCCTCAGCCCCAGATGCTCCCGATATGACCGTTTTCTTCTTCATATCTTGCCTTCGAGTGACCCCACCTCTCCTCAGCAGGGCCCATCTTTGGTGGTTCACTACCTCAGTTTCCCTTCTTTCTCCTTAGGATCTGTTGTTTCACCCATCTTTTCTTTGTGGCAGATGGACCTCAAACTTTCTGCCTCCTGTGTTTTGTTTGGGCTTTCGCATAAACTCCTCTGCTTAGTGTGTATATTAGGGGCGATGGTGTGGGAACCTGTGTTCTAGACTGTGTCAGTGGCAAAGGTGACGTCTGCTGTAGTTTGGATCTTGGGTGTCCACTCCAATTCCCTTTCTGTTGCTGTGATAAACTATCTGGACCACGTGCAACCAGGGAAGGAAAAGGTTTATGTGGCTTACACTTCCAGGTCACAGTCTATCTCTGAGGGGACCTGGGGCAGAAGCTTGAAGAAGAAACCATGGAAGCAAACACTTCTCACTGGCCCACTTGCAAGCCCATGCTTTTTGTTTTCTTATTCATCCAGGACAACCTGACCAGGGCATGGTGTCACCTGCAGTGAGCTGGACCCTCATCCTCCATCAATTAATAATCAAGACCACGCCCACATGCATGCACTTAGGCTAACCTGATCTGTGCAGTCCCGCCAGCGACTCTCTCGTGAGGTGACTCTAGGCTGAGGCGAGTTGACACTGAAAGCTAATTAGACAGTGTCTCTATCTGTTGAAGGATTTTCCCTCACTCTGTACTATTAGGAGGTGATGGGATTTTTAAGGGGTGGCAGGTTTAGGCCACGGGAATCACGGCATTGAAAGGGACTGAGGGTCCTGGTCTCCTCTGGTCACGTACAGAGCGGCTTTTTGCTCCACACACGCTCACCACCAGCCCAGAACCAATGGGGCCAGCCAACCAGGGTTGAAACCTACAAAACCATGAACCCAAGCAAACAAGCCCTTTGTTTTTCCGAGGCGATATCTCTGGGACACTTGTTTCAGTAATAGAAGGCTGAGATAATGTTACCCCCGGGGTTTTATTTCAAGAGCCTGTGGCTCTTCCTCCAGTAAGCAGACTCAGTTCTGCCCTTGGCTGGCTTTGGTGCAGAAGCACAGAGAGGTCTGTGTGTGAGGACTAAGAGCAGTGCAGCGGGGGAGTAAGCCTTTCAGTCTGATAACCCAGAGGGACCGGGCCCTGCTGAGAACTGTGTGAGCTTAGCAGTGGCTCCTGCCCCACGGAGCCTCAGATGAGATCCCCCCACAGGTGAGCCTCGTTCAGATCCCTCCTAACTATGGTCCTGCTGTGTTGTACCCAGATTCCCCACCAACGGGGACAATGAATGAGTAGTAAATTTGTTTGTCTTCAGTTGCCAAATTCATGAGCTGGTTACGCAGAGCAGATAGCTGATGAATCCCTCTGTCTTCCATTTCCCAAAACAACAAATATCTCTCCAACTCCTTTGCGGCTCCTGGGCCAACCCACAGCGGCTCCTAAGCACACTGTGTCCCTTTCAGCTTTCTGCCCCACATCTGGTTCTGTAGATGAACCTCGGTGACCACGCTGGCCCTGCATCCTGTGATGGAGAGCAGAGACCACCACTGCTCTCTGTGGCCACTGTCATCCCTTGTGTTGGTCCTCCCTGGGCCATCTACCTTTGCCCTCTCCGGGGCAACTAGCCCACACCTTCCCCCCTTCTCAAATCTCTACCCCACCCTCTCCCGCATCCCGTGTCCCGCATCCCGTGCTTACTGATGAATTTGCTTTGTGTTTCACAAGGAGGCACGGAGAGATCAGCAGATGGGTGCCCTCACACCCACCCTGTACCGCTTAACTAATCTGTGCCTACATCCAGTTCATCCCCACCCTGCCCCAAGACATATGCTGGTAACTAAAAAGGGGGCCCTGGGGAAGAGGGGGGAAGAAGACCCACACCCCGCCAGAGCATCACTTATTCTCTGGTCTGTCAGGCATGGGAGGGCTGCTATCTACCTTCCACTCATCCCCGGCTGGGCATCTAAGCCTCTGACCCAGTCTTTGAGGGGTGGCAAGGGGCAGCCCTACCTGGGATTCCCGGAGCTTCTTTGCTAAAGTCACCAGGGTTATGGGAGAGAGGGGTGAAGGAAGAGGTTCCCAACACGGGTGAGAGTGTGTGCAGCAGATCTTGATGAGCAGAGACTCTTTATGGTTTTAGAGCTTTATTATAGAAATGCAGGGGGAAAGAGAGATGGGAGGGAGAGAGAGAGGAGAGGAGAGGAGAGGAGAAGACAAAGAGAAAGGAAAGAGAAAAGAGAAGACAAAGAGGAGAGAGGGGGTGAGAGTGAGGGGTAAGAAGCAAGAGAGACAAGTAAGAGAGTGAGGTGGGGCTGAACAGCCCTTTTTATGGTCTTCACTGTTGCTAGGTAACTGGGGAGGAGTTTAGCCTGAAGGTCAGAAGCTTGGGCCATTGCCTACATGACTTCTAGTCATGCTTCTCTTGTGGGGGCTGTGGGGGTCAGTAACTTAGGCAGGGGCCAGAGTTCCAGGAGCGTGAGGGAATGCCTACCGTGTCCTGTAGGTGAATTATCACTATTTTCAGGGTTCAGACCTCAGCTCAACTGGAGACCAGCCTGTCTGTGAATAGCCCAATGCCCCATAGACATATTTCTCTTAACTTTAATTGTTAGAACCTTACTGAAGGCCACTTTCTACCTGTGTGAAATACTTACCGATCCAAGTCCAGAACTTTCTATGGCTCTTGCAAGTTGAATTTGGTTCTATCCATCCATACAGAGCAACATTCTGAAGGAAAGCCCCTTCCTCTCCTGGGCTCATCTTCCTCTCCTGCAAATGCTGCTCAGTGTTCATAGTCTCCTGTGAAGCGGAATCCCTCCACTATCTCCCGTCTCGCCCTTGAATTCCCTTTCAGTCAGGCCTCCCCCCACCCACCACACTGCCCTTGTCAGCTCACCAATGACCTCCATGTGGCTGCATCCAGAAGGACCACCCTCAGTCCTTATCTGCCACACTCAGCAATCGCTGCTCCTCCCCTACCTTTGGGGCACGACTGAGCTCTGGTTCCCCCCCCCTTGACTAGCCGTTCTTTCTCACCCCCACCTTCCTGCCAGGAGCCCTGAAGCTCGGCCTCAGGATCCTTTTCTCCCTGTATCTGTTCTAGATGCTCCAGCCTCTTCTCACAACCTCAGCACCACCCATGTGCTGAGAACAGCAGTGTTAGGTGTCCGGCCTGGATCGCTCCCAAGCTGTGCGCTCCCGTTCCAACCACCTACTCAACATCTGCACTCGGATGTCAAAGAACATTTCAAAATCCTTGTGACTAAAACTGAACTAACTTCTACCCAGTGCCACTTCTTTTGAGGTCGGTGACCCCCCACAACTCCATATTCCCAGATGTTGATAACAGTACCAGGACATTATCCACTTGTCCTGGATCCTTGTCTCACACGCTCGTGAACTCACTATGATGGCTTTACACTTGTAAAATAAATTGGGGACCTATGTATCCTCTCCTCATCTCTTCCATTGCCACCATGCCAGCCCAGGCCACCTGTCACCTGTCACTTGTCACCCCAGTCGCTTTCCTCTATTCTCCTAGCTTCTGCCACAACACTTCATTAGGCTGCTCCCATTATAGACAGCAGACTGGTCAGTTTAAAGGATAAATTTCATTACTCCCCTAATCAAACTTTAGAAGCTTCCATCCAGCCATCCACTCTCAATGAAAGCCAGTCCCTGCGGTAGCCTGCGATAAAGCGTTGCATGGTCTGTTCACTGCCCCCATCATTATTTCTCTGAAGTCCACTGACCCTCTTGTTCATTCAGTTCCAGTCACAATCCCCGCCTTGCTCTTCCTCTAAGCACAGGGAAGCTTCCACTTCCGTTTTGTGTGCATCCTTCTTCCATGTCCACAGACACCCTGCACCTCCTCAAGGCCGTATGCCCGCGTAAGATCTCAGCAGGGCTGGCCCTAACTGGCCCTGTTGAGAACTGCTACCCAGTCTTCTCTGCTCTGCCCTTCTTTTATCTTTCTTTTTATCACCCAATCAGGTTATAGCTTACTTATTTCCCAATCGTTACCTGCCTACTACCACCAATCACAGCCTGCCTTAGGGCAGAGACATTTGACTAAGAGTTTACTTCTGCACCACCATTGGTTTGTCTGGGCACCTGGTAAATATCCGACAATAACAAAAAAGGACACAGGACCCATGTCATATTAGTGTTAAAAGATGTCTGCCCTTGGTCTTGAAAGGTCTTGAGGTTAGAGCAATGGAGAGAGACTATAGTAAGTCTGACAGCCAGACTCTTGGCTGATGCTTGCACACTTGGCCAGTTACCTTATTTCGGCGAGCCTCATACCGACATCTTTCGTCTCCACATTCATATTTCAAGCAGCATAATTAAGCCGAGAACTTGATGCCTTAGGGTACTTTCTATAATTTTCATAGAAACCGTAGGGTATTACTGTTGATTGACAGCTGATTGTGCTAGGCTCATCCCAGGGACCCAAGCTAGCATCATCACCTCGCCCGCCAGGAGCAAGTCAGTGCAGCAGGGGCAGCGGATAGAGGACTGCTCTCTCTCTCTTTCTCTCTCTCTCTCTCTCTCTCTCTCTCTCTCTCTCTCTCTCTCTCTCTCTCCTTCTCTGTCCCCCCTCTCTCTGCCTCAACCCTCTTTCCAGGTCCCTACTCCCTTCCCCCACAGCAGATCTTCTTTATCCTGGGTTTGTGGCATGGCGTTATTTCTCAGGGGACACTCTGGCATGGGCCAGCCAGGTACCCCTTATCCTGCAGCCACATTATATAGCACTATATTTCATAACAACTTTCCCCCAGCCACCCTGATGAGAAACTGTGATCTGCCATGCTTGTGAAAATGTGCATTGAGTCTGTCCTATGCCAGATGCTGGTACCCAAGATGATGCAAGTGTGAGGCGGCAGGCACTGAAGTGGAGGACAGGATGCTAGAGTTCCTCTTTCTTCCCTCTTTTCTCTCTCCTTTTGCCAGGGCCCAAACTGAGGCTATTACAGTCCCTGAATCCGGCAGTTCTCTGGTTATCAGAGAAACATGGAGAAAGCAAAGGTGGCTCTCAAATACTTGGAGCTGGGCAGAGGTGGCACATGCCCCTAACCTCAGCAAGCCTATCTCCGTGTGTCCAAGGCTAGTCTGCTCTGCAAAGTGAGTTCTTGGGCAACCAGGGCTACAGAGAGCAAAAACCAACCAAGCAAAAAGCTTCTACTTAGAAGAGGTTTGGTCTGTTGCTGCTATGTATTGAGATGTAGCAGCTTAGGTGGAACATGGCAAGTCCTACCTCGGGGTTATTGGCAGGGAAATAGACATAGTAGCATAAAGGGTAGATCCTGCCCAACTCTCGTGCTTTAAGGCTTATTGCAATCACAAAAGTTTTATGTCTTTTATTTGGGGACTGAATGACCCGAGGTAGGGTAGAAACCCCTGATTGAGATTAAATAATTACTACAACAGACAAATATCACTTCCCTTGTTTTATTAGTCAAAGTGGGTCATGTGACCAGTCTGGTATTAATGAACAGCAAAGAATAACATTCCCTTAGGGAGAAACAGTAACTATTTACCAATAACACACTCCACCGACAGCTCTGACCTGGGATTTTAACCCTATCTGTCTGAAATAGTTTTTTATCCAATTTGTAATGGCTCTCTTGCTCGACTGTTTGTTTAGACTAAGTGTCCCTTCGAGGCTACAGAGGTTCATAGAGATTCTGTATTATAGACCATTTTCCTTTGTGCCTGCTGAGATCCAATGCAGAGTCTCCCAGCTCCCCACCCCGTCCTCAGAACTCTGGTATTGAGTTATGAGTGACATTCAGCACACACACGCCGTTACTTGTACGCACACCTGTTTCCTTCACTCCCCGCCGAGCAAGCATCCTGAAGTATCTCTATGTACAGATAAGACCTTTTTCTCTGCCTCGTCCCTGGTGTGCCCGTACAGATACGACACTGTCTGTTGACCCTGCAGTGTGCAGTTATTTCCTTTGACACTTCACTGCCAAGACTGGGGGCTTTTGGAACCATTTACATCTGGTGACCTCTTCAAAGTTCACAGAGAACTTGCTGGCTAAAGGGATGTTGAATCTGTCTGCGGTCCTAAGCAGGGATGTAGGCATCTTTGGAGCCAACACTTGTACTAAAATTACAGTGGCAACAACCACACAAAGAAAAGGAGGAGATAAATATGAATTGCCTTCTCATTCCTTAAAGACTGATTATTGTAGAATAAACAAGCAAATAGAGCAACCCTTCCAAGTCCATATCGCCATCATGTGTCCCCTCCTCGCCGTGACAAGAGTTCCTGTATGAATGGGTAGCTTGGCTCGTCCAGAATGGAGCAGTTAAAACAGTGGTGGGAGCTGAAGCCTGACATAGCAGCACAGTGATTGGTACTGAAGAGAGGCTCCGTGTGGCCCCAGACACAGGGAGCACTCTCAGGGTGAAAAGCTCCTTTTCATGAGCTTAAAATGTACTCATTAAAATTTTATATTTATGTTTATGTGTATGAGTGTTTGCCGTGTGTGTGTGTGTGTGTGTGTGTGTGTGTGTGTGTGTGTGTGTGTATGTGCGCGCGCAGAGGCCAGGAGAGGGCATCAGATCCCTGGAATCGGAGTTACAGGTGGTTATGAGCACCAGTATGGGTGCTGGGAAGGGAACCCCAGTCTTCTGCTAGAACCTCCAGCGCCGTTAAACAGCTGAGCCATCTCTCCAGCCCTATAAGTTTTGTTTTGAAGAGTGCCACCACAAATTGGCAATGCGAGATTGCAAGAAAGCCTGTTGCTGATGTAAAGCCCATGGCCATCTGGAGGAAAAGCCACCTTCCCAAGCGGACTGCGCCAGGTTCTGTAGCCCTGGGCAGAGTCACCTGGACATGGGTTCTCTGGTGCCTCTGGTAATTAAAACCCCCTTACCAGCAGGCACCAGGGGATCGTGAATGAGCTCCTGTGTCTGTGGCATTCACAGCTTTCCCCAGGGAGATACTACGGACAAACGGACAAACAGGAGGCGCTTTGGGAAAGTAGGGGTGAGTGAAGCCAAAACGAAGCAGGCAGAACAACTTTTGCAGGCCAGATGTGTTTGTACTGACCCCCCCCGGCCCTCCCTCTAGCCCTTCGGTAGCACAGCCCCTCTGTAGCCCTCAGTAGCATAGCCCCTCTGTAGCACAGCTCCTACCCCCACTACGCAGTGTGATGAAGCTCCGCCTCAGTGAGAGCAGTCTGCATCTGCTGGGGGGGGGGGGAACCAGGCCGGGGTGAGAAGCCTGCAGTTGATCTGGCCACAGGGACCGTTATCGCTGATCACCACGCCACTTCCTGTCACATATCCTGCGCCCCGTGCTGTGTCAAGACCAACTTGCAGTTTTCAAGTGTCTCGGCAATCTTTTCCTGAGCCACAACATTTGCTCATGCTGTGAGATGGCCTGTAAAACTCCACTTGGGTTTACTGGAGCTTCCGGAGAAGGGAGCAAAAGCAGTTCTCTTCTCAGGGACGCAGAGACAGCCCGGCTTTCCCATGACACCCCAGCCAGGACAAACTGGACCAGGTCTCAGGAGTTTATCTAAGTGAAGATCCACGAAGCAGAGAGACAGCAACAAGAGAAAACCTAATCAAATAAAAAAATATAGGTCAGGGAGATGACTTGCCGTATAAAAGCACTCATTAGTCAGCCGAATGCCCAGAGCCCCCATGGGAAGCTGGACCATGAATATTTGCAATCATGGAAGTCCCCCCTACCCCAGCAGGGAGGCAGATAGGAAATCGGGCAGAAGTTCACTGGGCAGCAAGCCAGATGTACAATGAATGACATCAGAAACAAGGGAGGGGCTCCTTCAAAAGGTGAAAGGTGAGAACCTAGAACAGATAATGGTCATCTCACGTATGCACCGTGGCATGTACATACCCCCTCCCCAGTAAACATTAAATATACCTGCTACACATTATATAAGTACATAAATACGTACTCCCATCCCTATCCTCACACAGTTTTGCTGCGGATGCTCTTCTGTGGCGGTTACTTCTGCTCTGTGCTGGGGAGGCAGTGGGGTTGCAGGGGCCTGTGTCCTGCATAGGTGGCATGGTGACCCTCCCAGCTTCCAGCTTAGCCTCAGCCCAGCTCCTCGGAAATAATGCAATCTGACAAGATTTCTCTTTTCTTTCTCAGCCCTGCTTGCTTACATCATCCATCTTGGATTTAAATAGCCAGCGGAGCAACGTTCTCTTGGATATAAACCACCAGACTAGCCACCTCACCAGCCAGCCCCTGCTTTCTAAAAAGGCAGGTGACAGGGTTTTGGAGCCAATGGCTGCCAGCATCCAACAGTTGCTGGGGTCCAGCACATTTACTGTCTTAAAAAGGAGAAAATGTAGGCTCATAAGAGATGCGCAATGAGTAGCAGCAACTGTGTGCCTGTGTTGTGTTAATTGTACTATTTTGTGTTGTGTTAATTGTACCATGGCTTGGGCATACAGGGAAAAAGCTTTGCATATTCTTTGCTACCTCCGAGCCAGCAAATAGAGTATACAGTTAAACTCAGCGGCTGATAGAATAATTCCAACTCAGAGGGGAAAAATACAAATAAAAAATGAATAATAAACCTCCAGAAACTCCAGCCACTCCTGTTCATTCTGAGGGAACATTAGCAACGTCTTTGGGGCTATGAAGTGTGGCAGGTCAAGCTGAGTTTAATTCCATGGCACTGGGCATCAAACACTCATTTTAACACTTTAAATGATTAGGTAAGTGCGTCTGTTAAAATGCCACTGTTTTTATTGAGAACTCTAGCCAGGAAAGGGGCCGTAAGAGAAATCTGGTCTCGGAAGGCTAGAGGGCCAATGTAACTCATTGGAATCACGTCATACTAGGATTTTAATTAAGTGAATGTAGAGGCCCCAGAGAGCCATCTGTACACGTAACAGGCAAAAGAGTAGAACACTGGATTAAATCCTCCAATCACAGTCCAAAGGGAAAGAAGAGAACCAGGCAGGCAACCTGAAAGTGTACACAATGCTGGTGAGAGGGCATAGAGAGAACTGGCTCCCACACCAGGAAGACACCACTGAGTCCCCTCAGAGGGTATCTAAGAGAGAGAAGCTGTTATCGAAAGTGTGAGGTATCTCATGACGAAAGAGTGTATCTCAGAAGAAGCTCTAAAAGAGATCATCATGGGAATGCTACACACGCACACATGCACACACACACACACACATGCACACACACACACTCACACACATGCACGCACACATGCACACACACGCATGCACACATGCTCACACACATACTCACACACATGCTCGCACACATGCTCACACACATGCACGCACACATGCTCACACATGCACACACACATGCTTATACACATGCATGCACACATGCTCACACACATGCATGCACACATGCTTATACACATGCACGCACACATGCTCACACACATGCATACACACATGCTCGCACACATACATGCACACATGCTCACATACATACTCACACACATACTCACACACATGCTCACACACATGCACACACACATGCATGCACACACACATGCATCCTTTCTGTGGTGGTTTGAATGAAAATGGCCCCCATAGTCTCATATGTTTGAATGTTTGGTCCTTGTTCGAAGGGTTGTTTGGGATAAAGAGGAAGGGCCTTGTAGGAGGAGGTGTGCCCTTGTTGTTGGAGATGTGTCAATGGGAGTGGGCTTTAAGGTTTCTAGGGACCACCATCAGCGCCCTCTGCCTCTGCTACCTGAGGATCAATAGAAAGCTCTCAGCTACTGCTCCAGTACATGCCTGAGTGCTCTCAGGCCATGCTCTCTGCCACGATGATAATGGGCTAAGCTTCTGAAACTGTAAGCCAGCCCCAATTAAATGTTTTCTTTTATAAGAGTTGCCTTGGTCATGGTGTCTCTTCACAGCAATAGAATAGTAACTAAGACACCTTCTAAATGAAGTTCAAAGCTCATGCTGGTTTTTAGCAAGTGAAGCTATTCCCTGTGAAGTTACTCCCCAATGATGAGATACTGCAGTCAGGTCTATCTGGCCTAAGCTGTCACCCTGGAGCTAACACACACCTTTTCTCTAGGCTCACAGACAGATGCTGCCAAGACAAGGAAGTGAGAATTGACTCCTGAAAGTTATCCTTAGACACATGTGGCACACACAAGCCTGCCTACCTATGACACACATACGAACAGGTTATATATACACTACCCACATACACACAATGGTTATATATACACTATACACATACACACAATGGTTATATATACAACACACACACACAGTGAGCTATGTATGCAATATATAAACACATACACAGTGGGCTATATATACAATACACACACAATGGGCTATATATACAACATACTATGGCACTTGTTGTTACATAATGGAGCCTTCTTTCCGTCTCTCTCTGTGTCTCTGTCTCTCTGTCTCTCTCTCTCTCTCTCTCTCTCCATTCCTGCCATGGAAGAGTGACTTTCTGTTCTTACCATGTGTTCCTCGCCATGATATCTGTCTTCCCATAGGCCCCAAGGGATGGGACCAATCAGCCATGAGCTGAGGCTGCCAAACTGTGAGGTCAAATAACCTTTCTTTCTTTGTAAGGTGACTCTCTCCAGTCTTCTCTTACAGTAACGACAAGCCAACCGTCTCCTCTCTCCTCCCCCTCTGATCTCCAAAGTACTCAGACACTGTGCAGGAAGAGAAAGGGGGAAGGCAGTGATGGAGAAACCCATTGTCCATGGAATTATTTAGGCAAGCCTGGCTGCCTGGCTTTTTAAACTGCTCTGCCCCCGACGCATACCTCTATGTGCACATCAATGTATAAGCATATATTAAAAATAGGCTTAGCGTGCTATATGACAAACGCGTACTGTGATTTACTAACATCCAGAAAGGATGGAGTCACCATTCCATACGTGGATCATGCATTCTCTGTGCCCTGGTTAGTGATGACTCGTGTACTGTTGTGTTGCAGGGACAGGCAAAATAGTATTGTGTGGGAAGCCACGTAACGCCATTACAAGATGGCACTGGCTGCCACTGGCCACCGCCCGTGTATTTCGGGTAAACAACCGATGTGCGCAGGTGCAAATGGGTTTCACACCAAGTCACAGCCCATCCCGGGGCATGTAAATTAAGGACTGAAAGCAGAACCAATCAGACATGGCCACGCCAGTCCTAGGCCTATAAAAGCAGCGCTAGTTCTAGGGCTCGGGGTCTTTCGCCTCAGCAATCAAGCTCTCCCAATAAACGTGTGCAGAAGAATCCTGTTGTATGGCGTCTTCCTTGCTAGTGAGGTGGGCGTCCACAGTATTGTATAGTAAAGATGGGGTGATGGGGTTCTTCATGGCCCTCCAAGGAAAAGACTTGCGTGCACACACATATGGACATTAGACACTCAAACATGCTTGTAGGAAACTCCCAGTTCCCATCATGACTACAGAGGAAGGATCGACTAGGACAGCCTGCTCGGGGCAGTGCTCACCGTGGCACCCACAGCAGGAGGCAGACCCTTTGGAGACCCTGACCGCCCTCACCACAGGCAGAACAGTTCCTGCATCAGTGTATCACGGCTTTCCAAGGTGCTCATCCATCTTACACAGATTTGATTTAGAGGATTCTGCCAGACAGAATTAAATATATTGCTTTGAAAAATTACAGGGAGCCTATGCTTGTAACAGTTCCATTTTGATTGAATCAATTTTCTAAGCATTTATCTTTAAGAGTTCTAAAGTCCATCTATAGCAGTGGTTCTCAACCTGTGGGTCATGACCCCTTCAGGGGTTGACTGACCCTTTCATAGGGGTTGCCTAAGACCGTCTGCATATCAGATATTTACATTATAATTCATAACAGTGGCAGCATTATACTTATGAGTTAGCAATGACATAATTTTATGGTTGGGGCCCACTACAACATGAGGAACTGTATTAAGGGATTGGAGCACTAGGAGGTTGAGAACCATTGGTCTATAGTGTGGCTCCCCGGTAAACTTTATGTTACAAGGGAGTGCTAAAAGGGACCCCAGGAATGGTTTACTTGGGGCCGTCAACAGCTGTCCAAGGGGAATGATGTAGAGAAAGGGCATGAAGTATCACTCACCACAGACATTTCCACAAGCAGTGATTCCCTCCCGTTAACTGAATTAATTATAAACCAGTGGGTTCTGTAGAGGTGAAACCTCAGTGAAAGGTTATGAGGAGATGTGATTAGAAGACAGCAAATATTCATAAGGGGACCCCAGGATGGCATCCAGTAAGAGTACGTGATGACTTACTATTCTTTATTGTTGTTTTGTTTTGTTTGAGACAGGGCTTCTCTGTGTGGCCTTTGGCTGTTCTGGAACTCTCTATTCTCAAACTCAGGGATCGGCTTCTCCACCTCTCCGCCTCCTGAGTGCTAGGTCCAAAGGCATACACCACTACTGCCTGATCTACAGAGCCAGTTCAAGACAGCTGCCTGAAACAATGGTAAGTCCCAGGCTCAGTGAGATGCCCTGTCTGAGGTAACGAAGTGTAGAGGAAGACACCCAGAGGGCTCCTCTGACCTCCACATGCTCACACATAGATGGGTGCACTCACACACGTGTTCATGCTACACACAGCACACAACATATACACACAGAACTGTACTCATACAAATCAATGAAATGGAGTCCACAAGCACTTCATTTTTAAAATAATATTTTGCATTTCAATAACACGAAAACTTATTCTTATAAACATTAAATTTAATCAATATTTTTATTTATTTTAATAAAAATAACTCAACAAAAGCTACCTTACATAAAATATATTTTATGTACTACAAATTTTCTATCAATTGATTTTTGATAAGAACACAAGACATTTAACAGGGAAAGAAAAATCATTTGTTTGTTTTTTAATTGTGTAGTTAGCTTTGCAGAGTGGCACTTTTGCTATAATCATGTGTCTGGTAAGGGGCATATATTTACATTCTCCCCCTCCCACACCTCGAACCCCAGCTCCCAACCAACAAGCAACAACAGCAAGAGAAAACTCTCAATACACCATGGAAGAGACAAGAAGTTTACAAAACAAGCAAAGGGGTCCGCTCTCCACTTCCAGCACTGGGAAGGAAGGGGTAAGCAGGCAGGTCTCTACTGCCTGGACCACAGAGAAAATTCCTGGCCAGACAGGGCGACACAGTGAGAGCCTGTCTGTAAGGGAGGGAAAGAGAGGGGGAGGGGAAAGGAGAAGAAAAAGAGAGGAAGGGGGAGGGGGAGAGAAAGGGGAGAGAGAGAGAGGGAAAGGAAGAGAGAGAAGGAGGGAGGGAGAGAGAGGGAGGGAGAGAAGGGGAGGAGAGGAGAAGAGAGGAGAAGAGAGAGAGCGAGAGAGCACTTTATCTCTAAATAAAATATAAAATGGCCACTGAACCCCTGAAACTATGCTCTGTATTGTTAGTCTTTGGGAAAGCAGAAACCAAAACTACAGTTCAATATCATTTCACACGCACTTAGAAAGACAGCAATAGAAAAGAACAGATCGTGTCCAAACCAATCTGGCAGTTCCGCCGAAGGCTGAGCTGAGCTGCCATTTGTATGACTAATGCCACTCCTGTTCCCCAAAGAAGTGAACTACACATGTCCGAAAACCCACCAATCAACATTCACGGTAGTGTTACTCAAAACACTAGAGAGCAGAAACATCTCAAATGTTATCACTTGACAAATGGATCCAAGTTGGTCCCAGTGACCAATTTCTGCCAGCAAGGCCCCTCCTCCTGAAGGTGCCTTAGCCGAGGCATTTGCCACCATAGAGTGTGTGTGCGGCTATACAGATAAATTTTGAAAAAACGTGCCAATGAAGCCAACTACTAACAAAACAAAACAAAACAACAAAAACTTCCATTTTGTATGATTCGATTTCTTTTTCTTTTCTCGTTTTTTGAGGGGGGCTTGGGTTTTGGGGTGGGTTTTTTTTTTTAGGGGGATTTTTGTTTGGGAGGTTTTATTGTTCGGTTTAGGCAGTTTGTTTGTTTTTGTCTGTCTGAGACAGAGGCTCACTATATAGCTGTGGACAGCCTGGAACTCACGGTGCAAACTCTGCTTGCCTTTCAAGTGCTAGGATCAGAGGTGTGTGCCACCACACCCTGCTGGGATGGGTCTGCTCCACAACTCTGAACATACTAGACATCACTGAGTCACAAGTGTGAATGGGTGAAGTGTGTTCAAATCACATCTCAATAGAGACAATTCAATCACTTAGGAAAGATTTATTTTATTGTTTACTACGCATTTGCACAGATGTGTGCATGCATGTGCTCACATCCAAGGGCTCATGGAGGCAAGAAAAGAAGCTGGAGGGGAGTGTGAGGGGCCAGGAGCAGGTTCTGGGACTCAGACATCTACCCCCTGTAAAGTCCGCAAGCACTCTTAACTTTTAAGTCATTTCTCCAGCTCCAATAAACATCCTTTTAAAGCAATGGAGAATTAAAATAGTGACCATACAGACAAATCTAAATAAGCATGCCATATAGCGTTGAAGGGGTCACTATAGACGCAGGGAACAGAAACGCCAGAGCCGTGATGTGTGGAGGAGGGACACTAGGGACAAGAGAGACTAAGTGCCTTGTTTTGTTTGCAAGGAAAATAAGGGTATTATTTAACTACAAGATTGGTGGACAGAATGCTTAGCAAATTTAAAAAAAAAAGGTACAAAACCAGAAATACAATTATTGATCAGATTCACAGAAGGCAGAACAGGAAAAGATTTAACAGAAAGCATAAAATAAGATTAAAGAATTAATCCATCACAGCACAAAATCACAATAATGTAAAAGGACTAAATTAAAGCCTGAGACTTAGATTTAAATCAATTAAAAGGCCGATTTAATTTAAGTAAACTGAGCTCCGTGCTATGTTTTTTATTGTCTTCTCTGTTTATATTGGGAATTAGAATAAAATCACATTCAAATATTTTTCCTTGTGTTTTGACCTTAAGTGAGACACTCTTAGTATCTCACCATTAAAAATGTTTTAGGGTCAAGAAACCTTACAGTTCTTTCAGAGTGACTAGCTGCAGGAGTGTGACCATCATCCTTGAACTCTGTGCACAGTGAAATTACCATTTAAGAGTGAGGGTGTGATTTTAAGACTGTGACATTTCAACACTATCTTAAAAAAAGAAAAAAAACCTATAAAGTACACGGGGATAAAAATCTAACAGGAGATGGAAAAAAAACAAAAACTTTTATGGAGAAAGCTCCTAAACTCCTCTGAAAGATCTAGAGACAGCCTACGTAGATGGAGAGATGTGCTCTGCTCCTGTGTGGAAAGAGAACTGCATGAGACTCCCCATCTTCCTAAGTGTCCATTACAAATTTAATACATTTTACTCAAGATCTCTGAGGAATTTCTTCACCGACTTTAATAAGAAGATCAGAAAATTCATTCAGAACAATAGGGCCCCAAGTAGCCAAAGCAATTCTGAAATGATACATGAAAATAACTCACCCCACAGACATCAGGACATGCAGCAAAACCACAGCCATTAAAGAACCCCTGTGACAGATTTAAAAAAAAAAAAAAAAAAGAAAAGGAAAGAAAAGAAATTAGAATTTGGAATGTGACAAGTGACGTTTCAAATCATCAGGGAAGGGAAGGCTACTCAATCAACGGTAACCGGGTTTTGACTCGTAGCGGTTTTCCTTGCTTATTTTTTGTGGGTCTACAAAATCGAAGGCAAGGCCACTGAGCTAAGTATATTTCTAAAGAAAAAACCAAAAAAAAAAAAAAAAACAACAACAAAAAACTAGATTCATAGGCCAGGCCCAGTGGCACAGGCCTTTAATCCCAGCACTCGGGAGGCAGAGGCAGGCAGATCTCTTGTGAGTTGGAGAATAACGTGGTCTACATATCAAACAGGCAGGACTACATAGAGAGACTGTTTCAAAAAAAATTTAAAAAAAAAATCACGTGTCACCATGCTGGTTAGTCTTTGTCGAATTGACACAAGCTAGAGTCACTTGGGAAGTCATGGCTTCAGAGAGGAACTGCCTCCATCAGATTGGCCTGTGGGCGTGTCTGCGGGACATTTTCTTGACGAACGAATGCTTGAAATGAGAGGGCTCAACTCCTGTTGGTGCTACTGCCCCTGGGCAAATGGTCCTGGGTGATCTAAGAAAACCGGCCAAGGAGCTGGAGAGCTGGCTCAGCAGTTGAGAGCACTTGTTCTTGCAGAGGACCTGGGTTTGATTCCCAACACCCACACGATGGCGCACAACTATCTGTACCTCCAGTTCCAGGGGTTATGATGCCTCTTCTGACCTCTGCAGGCACCAGGCACACATGCTGCAGAACACGGGTACACATGTGTAGAAAACACATGTACATATAAAATAATTTTTTTTAATTAAAGAAAGAAAGCCGAGCAAGCCATGAGAGCAAGTCACTAAACTGTCCTCCATTCAGTGTTCACAACCTTCCAATGCTGAGACCTTTAATGTGGTTCCTCCCGTTGTAGGGACTCCCCCACTCCCATAAAATTATTTTGTTGCTACTTCATAACTGTAATTTTGCTATTGTTATTAGTCATGATGTAAATATCTGATATGCAAGCCCCGAAGGCACCAAGGAGACCCTCAGGTTGAGACCCGCTACTCCATGGTGTCTGCTTCAGTTTCTGCCTTGGGTTCCTGTCTTGGCTTTCTTCTATTATGGAAGCCAAGTAAACCCTTTTCTCCCCAAGCTGCCTGTGGTCAGAGTGGTTTACCACAACAATAGAGAGTTTACCAGTTCTGTGGGAAAACAAGTTAGTTCCAGCCATGGTGGAAAAACTACAACCAGAACTGTAGGAAGCATTGATATGCCCTTTGTCTTAGGTAGGGTTTTACTGCTGTGAGCAGACACCATGACCAAAGTAGCTTTTATAAGGCCAATGTTTAACTGGGACTGGCTTACAGGTTCAGAGCTTCAGTCCATTATCATCAAGGTGGGAACATGGCAGCATCCAGGCAGGCATGGTGCAGGAGGAGCTGGGAGTTCTACATCTTCATCTGAAGGCTGCTGGGAGAAGACTGGCTTCCAGGCAGCTAGGATGAGGGTCTTAAAGCCCATGCCCACCGTGACATACCTACTCCAACAAGGCCACATTGCCTAATAGTGCCACTCCCTGGGCCAAGCATATACAAACTATCACACCCTCCAACGAAGGCAGGGTTTCTTAAATAAGACAAAAGCAAAAGTTAGCAGGAAACAATTCTACACGGAGTTACACGACTTAGAAATTAGTCTTTCTCTCTCTTTGTTAACTTCATTTGTTTTTGAAGACAGAATGTTTCTATACAGTCCTGGCTGTCCTGGAATTTGCTTTGTAGTTCAGGCTGGCCTCGAACTCACAGAAATCGCCCTGCCTCTGCCTGCATAGTGCTGGGATTAAAGGTGTGTACCATCATGCCCTGCTAGAAATGGTTTTTCAAGACGAGTACACCACTGCCAAAGTGAAAAGACAAACATAGACTCGGTGAAGACAGCTGTATCTTACATTGCTAAGCAATCACTTTGAAAAGTATACAGTCTATTCTTAAAAGTAAGAAAGAAAAAGTAAAACACAACTCTCCAAAAAAGAATGTATAAAATTGTGTGTGTGTGCATGTGCGTGTGTGCGTGCGTGTGTGTGTGTGTGTGTGTGTGTGTGTTTTAGTCATTCTTTTGGTCACTGTGACCACATACCTGTCCAGACCTTAGAGGAAGGAATGATTTGGGCTCCTGGTTCAGGTGCCTTCACCTTTATTCAGAAAGCCTGGCTGTCAGGAAGCAGAAAGCCCAAAGGATGCAGGCCAGCCTCTAACCTATTAGACTAACCCACTTCCTCCAGTTTGGCCCCACCTCCGCCACATCCTCCCTGAAATGCCACCATCTGGGGACCAAACATTCAAATATGAGCTGTGGGAGACATTTCACACTGAAACCGCAGCTGACTGCAACCAAGCAGGTAGCAGAAGAGGACATTTAATGGTCTGTGGTCACATGAAAATGTGTGCTATTAAATTAAAAGTCAGAGAGATGCAAATTAAAACAAGCAGAAGCTGTTTCATGCCCACCAGAAGTGAGACAGTACCAGCAGGTGATGAGAATGGAGAGAAACACAGGGACACATTTGGAAGCTCATGGCTGACCAACAATTCCACTTCTGTGTGTCCAGAGACATGCGGACTGAAAAGAATGTCCTTTTCAGTATTCTGAAATAGCTAAATGTGAAAGCAAGTCACCTGACCCACAGGAGTAAAAAGGAGCGAGAACAGTGTGGTTACTGAAGCAGCTCAACACTGCGTTCATCACAATGAGTGAGCCAGATCAACTGGGATGCTCTGGGATGGGTAAATCCAACGTGCATAACTAGCTAAAAATGAAGCAAAATAACACATGATTTATATGAAATTTAAAGTTCATGAAACAAGAGCACGTATTGCTTATCAGTACACAGTACAGACGCTAAATCTCCCTGGTTGCTAGGCACATCCATGAAAAGGAGAAGGCCCTTCAATCCAGCTGTGCTAATACCGAGCTGTCTAGAGAGGCGCTGGAACTTACACTCCACAGTGTCTGACTTATGTCTTTATTTATTGAAGGTGGGAGTTGAACCAAGGGCCTTGGGCATGCTCAGTAAGCACTTACCACGGAGCTGCACCCAGACACGCTTGAGAACAGCCGAGGCCAACATGAGAACTGGCCACAAAATTTGTACAAAGAATGCTGAAGGACTTCCAGAAGTTTCTGGTGTTACCTGTTAGTCTCTCTTTCCTAAGTGATGACTCTCAATGAGTGGGGCTCTGGGAGGACCCTGGGATGGCTCTGGGATGACCCTAGGATGGCTCTGGGATGACCCTGGGATGGCTCTGGGATGACTCTGGATCACCCTGGGATGGCTCTGGGAGGACCCTGAGATGGCTCTGGGATGACCCTGGGATGGCTCTGGGATGACCCTGGGATGGCTCTGGGATGACCCTGGGATGGCTCTGGGATGACTCTGGATCACCCTGGGATGGCTCTGGGAGGACCCTGGGGTGGCTCTGGGATGACCCTGGGATGGCTCTGGGATGACCCTGGGATAGCTCTGGGATGACTCTGGGATGGCTCTGGGATGACCCTAGGATGGTTCTGGGATGACCCTGGGATGACTCTGGATCACCCTGGGATGGCTCTGGGATGACCCTGGGATGGCTCTGGGATGACCCTAGGATGGCTCTGGGATGACCCTGGGATAGCTCTGGGATGACCCTAGGGTGGCTCTGGGATGACCCTGGGATGGCTCTGGGATGACTTTGGATCACCCTGGGATGGCTCTGGGAGGACCCTGGGATGCAGGGATGGCTATGGGATGGCTCTGGCCTGCTCTATGAGCTGCAATGCTGGCCACAGCCTGTAAATCTTCTGGCTTGGTAGAAGAGAACCATGATCCTCCCCTAGTTTTCCCACTGCACATAATATGCACATTTACACACGACTTCAGGTACCCACATCATACGAACTCATAACCACGAAGAAACACCAGACCCACCCCCTCATCCAAACACCTGGATCCCTTCCTTCTCTGCTACAAGGGCAGGCTGCTTAACCATTCAATGTCGAGTAGATAGTACGGAGTCAGATCTGATTTCATAATGGCAGACGGTGGAATGGTGGGGTGTGCTGCCCACAAACGCACTGCTCTTAGATAACAAAGGGCAATGGTATGGCCCCCATTGGGACCGCCGTAACACAATAGCCCACGCTCACATTCTGTGACTTTTCCCTCTCACTTTGGGAGCAGAGCTGACCTCATCCAACAGTCTAGCTCCAAGTTCAAGGGCTCTACTGTATGTGAAGCTCTTCGCTGCGTTGAGAGACGACCCTTCTTTTTCCCACGCCCATTCTCCAAGGCTGTCACACCCCACCACTCCACTGCTGTGGATTCAGCAGTTGGCGGATCCTTATTCCCCTGCTACTTTTTTGGGATGGTGCTGCAAGATGCTGTTTGTCTTTGAGTCATCACGCGGACTCATTTCTCTAAGCAGCCATACAATCCAGGCGCCCTGCTGGACCAGGGTCCTCCGCGGGACCTCACAGCCGAGAGCGGTGGACAGCTGCTCCATGATGTGCAACCGGCTGTTTGTGTTTTCAGCCCTAGGGATTCAATTCAAGGTTTTGAGCTTCCAGACCCAAGTGCCTTGCCCACCGAGCTGTACCCCAGGCCAGAAGCTGGGGAGCACCCACATGCCGTCCTGCCATCCCTCTTACAGAATTGCTAAGTAGCAATTTCTCGTTCTGTTGAATTTGGATGGTGAATTCAGAGGTGTAGACGGTGCTTAGCTTAAAAAATGATATGCTTATGGGAAAACTTCTTTTGCAAATCAGGAAGAAAATGTCTCTTTGTAATGAATCACTTTTTTGTTTTGTTTTGTTTTGTTGTTTTGTTTTTAGTGTGTTGGCAGAAAGCACATGAACTCTAACTAGCAAACCATTCCTGGAAAGCCTTCTGCGTCCCTTAGAATCCACACGTGGGCGTCCCTGGAACCTGGCCCATAGGTGGCAGTCTCCCTTCATCCTGGTTCCTGGATCACAGCCCTCAGGACTGTAGGTGACACTGTGTCTTTCCTGTCTCCTAATGTTAACCGCTTCCTCTCCTTAGTGTTCTGCTTATGTGGATGGGGGCGGGACACAAAGACACTAAGTAGAACTTAAGAAAGAAATGTGACCTGGGACAGTTCAGAGCCAGAAGCTGGGGCCGCACCCACAAGCTACCCTGGGACCCTCTTGCAGACTCGCTAAATAGCAGACAGTTGCTCATTATAAACAATGAGGTAGATAAAGCCGCTGAGAATCGACCTGTTTGCAAAAAGTCATTCATGTTGGTGTAAGCCTTTGTCCCTGACTGGTCTCCCCTCCCTTCCTTGCCAACACATCCCCACAGAATTTGCAGTGGGCCACTCTCTCCTAAATAAGGTTCTGCCCTCACCTGCCCCCACAGCACCTACTCAACAAGATTCAGACAGACCCAGCAGAGGTGAAGACTATGTAACACATTCTTTGCCACACACAAATGAATCCTCCTCCCACTGCTGAGGAGTTCTTGATGGGATGGTCAAAGGAAACTGAGATAAAGAAAAGGCAACCAGCCTCTGCATTTCCTCCAGCCTACTGACTGGCACTGGGAAGGGAGGGCAGGTGGGTGCCAACCTCCTGGCCCTTTGGAGCAAACCTGCCAGTGGGTCTCTAAGCCACCAGCATTGCATGTCTGGCCCCAGCTGTTAGTAGAGCCAAGGAGAGATTAAATCATTAGTGAGCATCAAAATGCCTGAGAAGCCCATACAATGCTTCCTCAGTGTTTACAAAACCTGACTCAGCATAAACGGAACCAGTGCTGGGCGGATCTTGGGTCTTCCATCTGAGTTAGAAAGCAGAACCCTTTCAGAATCCTACCATCACCCAGAAAGGATGCTGGCAGAGGGAAAGGTGCCCTGGTCTGTCTCAATGTGCTTTTTTGGTCCACAAGTAAGGCCTCAGTTAGATCTTAGGTCCAATTCCCCAGGCTCAGAGTATCACCCAGGCTCTGGGACAAAGCAGACGCACACTGTACAGAGTGTCCCAGGAAGCATCCTGGTGTCAAGGGTAGCCAGTGATCAACCTGCTGCAACTGTATTTCCCTCCAAAGAAAGAAACCTGAAGGAGTGAGCAAGAGGAAGACAGAGACCAAGAGAAAACAAATCCTCCCGGGTTCCACCCCCTGCCCCTGTCCCGCAGCCTAAGGAATTGGGGTGGGAACCTGTTTCAAGCAGCTGTCTCCTAAAATGGTCCTCAGACATGGATGGGGGTTCTTTTGGGGACTCTCTTACTTCCTGGTCTGTTTGGCCACTTTGGTCTCACTGGGTGTGTTGTGCTTTTGAGAGCTTAAAACTGATCTGTCCCTCAGGGCGACAGTCCCCCTGACCAGATGGTGCAGTCTGTCAGTCTGTCCCGCCTGGTGGTTTGAGGCCAGTGAGGTAGGACAACAATCCTACTATGTGGCTCCAGGAAAGTCGCCTACAAGGGAGCTGAGATTGTCTCACTTTCAGCCCTGCCTACGTGCAGGGTCATTTCTGAGATTACCAAGGTCCACATTTCAGTGGCCCTGCTAATAATACATGGCAGAAGAATTCTTCTCAAGGCACAAACACCTAAAAGCCGGTGGCAAGGTACTGTGGCTGGAAAGCAAGGTCGTTAAAAACAGGTGAATACCAGGATTCAACTGGATTGTTGTCTGCCAAGCCCTCTACAACTACGGCTCATGCTTCATCCCAGCTGTGACATGCTAACTCTTCAGGTTCTCTCCCTTGAAAGCAAATCTCCAGGAATTCAGATATTTTCCCCTATCAGAAGGAGGAGGAGGAGGAGGAGGAGGAGGAGGAAAAACTGCTTAAGAGCATGTAGAACAAAGCCTTAGTAGGTTGTCTAAACTGCCAGAACACCCTAGCCTCCTCTAGCTCCTTAAATTCTTGACAAACATCCTCCACTGTTCATCCAAACCACCCCAGACGCCTCCAATCACTAAGGGCCAACTGTTATTGGAAAGACTGGAATTCAAACCATGTTAACTTAATCCAGGCCCCACCCCATGCACTCAGGAGGCACCACCTGCTCACTTCTGAGGAAGGATAAGCCAGTCACTTGACTAGAAAAGGCTTTGCTGATAAAGAAAGGGACAAAGAATGTTCTGCTTTCCTGGAGCTGGGAGATGTGTGTGCAGTAAGGGAATGCCAAGGCCAGCAGGTGAAATGAACGGATTAGAGGGAAGTCACTGGCCTTCTTCACCAGCTTCGGCGACACTAGGATCCCTGCAAATGGCACAGAGCTTTGGAAAGCCGTTTCAGGGAGTAGCCGAGAGTCTTAAAATGAGAAACAGCAACAGTGGCTCACTCCATCTTGATAGGGGGATCAAAATTTCAAAGATCGAGGGAAATCTCAGGGTGAGCTTAGCCCCAGCTCCCAGGGTGACAATGACTTTGCCTTTATCCTTTCCCCCTTTCTGGGGTGGACTCTCTTGTTTTTTCCATATTTATTTCTAGCATTTCATTTCTTTTAGGGAGTCCCCAGACTCACAGACTGGTAGAAACATGGTGACCATCTACACTTTATCGAGAGAGCATTCAGTAGGGTCACAGTGGCATGGGCTCCAGTCATTTGATTTATGTCTGCTCAGGACATGGTCAGGCCCATCCTCCCAGACCCACACCCATTTGGTACTCACCCGTGTTTCCAGCATGTTGCTCAGCACACATGGGGTGGGAGTGGGGTTAGTAAATACTGTTGGCTGGCGGAGTGAACAGATGAATAAAGAGAAGAAGTTGCTGAAAGCAGAAAAGTCACGTTCGCTGTAACTACAGAATCAAGGTAAACATCACCCAGGTGTGGCTGGTGTCACTGGAGGGTGCTCAGAGCAGACCCTGCCGCAGCAGCCCCGCACTGTTCAGGAGTACTGCCTGAGGTCCCAGCCGCTATACTCACAATCCATAGGAACTCATCCTCTGCTCTGCACTCAGAATCCATAAGAATTTGTCTTCTGCACTGATGCTGCGCCTGCACTGGGCTGCCCCAGCCAGGCTTTAGCAGTGGTAGAGGAACAGAGCGCCACTCACTCCCAGAAGAAGCAAGACTCTTCCGACTGGTGAGTGGGGTTGAAGGACCCGAATCGGTCTTATCAAAAGTTCCGTTCTTGCTAAGTACGCTTTTAATCCCAGCACCGCAGAGGCAGAGGAAGGGGGATCTCTGTGAGTTCGAAGCCAGCCTGGTGCATACAGGTATAGGTATAGATTAGAGATAGAGAGATTGAAAGATAGAGACAGATGGAGAGATGAATGTATATAGAGAGAAATAAATGTGTGTATATATATATATATGAAGTATATATATATATACTGACTATGTGGATAACACCCTGTTCTTTTTAAGGTTCCACAGTATCACTTAACTATTTCTATACCAGTCAACATTAAAGTACCTCTCAGCTTTTCCCGTGACTATCCCTGTTAAAGCTTGTTTTTTTTGTTTGTTTGTTTTGTTTTGTTTTTTCATTGTGTATATGGACAATTAACTCCGGACAACCATCACCTTCCCAATTTAGACTGTTCCCATCTACAAACGTGACACGTTTGTCCGACATGCCCTTCCCCTATTTAAATTTTCCCTACATTGCCTTACAGGGCTTCCCTTTCATTCTGTTATGAGTGATTTATTCTTTCTTCTTGTGTGGGTTCCCTTCTGTCATATTCTAATTGGTAATTGTTTCTGCATAATTAGACTATTAATTTCCTAATGTTGGCTGCTTAGGTAAACTTTCCTGTCATAATAAATGTTTATTTGATTCTCTTGTTTTGTTTTGTTTTTTAGGTAAACAATATCATCTACAAAAATAACAACTCTATCTCCTGCTTTCAAGTTTCCATACCTCTAATTTTTCCCTCTGGTTTAGTTATACTGCTTCATATTTCTAACACATTAGTAGATAATAATATCTATAATGCATATTTCTATTTATTGTCTGACTTTAATGGGGATTTTTATTCTGTTTTCAGCAGTATACACAGATGAGATTGGGCTGTGGTTTTATGTTTTGTTTCCTTTTTGTAGGGGTTTTCTGTTAGTGTTTTTTTTTTCAACTTGACACAAGCTAGAGTTATATGAGAAGAGGGACATTAACTGAGAAAATGCCTCTATAAAATTAACCTGAGCCGGGTGTGGTGGCACATGCCTTTAATCCCAGCACTCGGGAGGCAGAGGCAGGCGGATTTCTGAGTTCAAGGCCAGCCTGGTCTACAAAGTGAGTTCCAGGACAG
>NC_034598.1:8303512-8304833 GCF_900095145.1 Mus pahari
CTCCTCCTCCTCCTCCTCCTCCTCCTCCCCCTCCTTCTTCTCCACTGCTGGGGTTGAATATTAGGCCACACACATTCCAGACAGGCACTCAGCTCCTGAGCCCTAGCCCTCTCATGGCCTTTTAAATCATTTACCAGGTTTCAGTTTTGTCTTTTGCTTGGGAATAGTTTAAATAGCATTAAAATAAGCAGCCCCTTAAAAGTCTCATAGAATTAGCATAAGGCATTGGGACCCTTTGGGATCAGCCTATTTATAACATTTCCAAATCCCTCCGCATTCATTGGTCTGTTCAGACTTCCTTCCTGTTCTGACCACGGTGGGCAATTTCTAGCTTCTAGGGACTCCATTGTCATTTCTGTGCAGAGCACTGAGCAAGCAGATAACCATGATCCCTTCAACGTCATCCTTACGTCCTGCAGTTAACCATGATGCTTTCTTGATGGGACTGACTAATATATCTCCCTTGTGCTTGCTCCACCCTTTCCTGGATGTTATTGTAAGGACTGAAGCGTGCATCTTTGCTTAGACTCTCTTTCCCATCTATCCATGCTCATTTTATTCTTTTTTTTTTTCATAAGTAGACGTTTCATCTACTTGTACTGTTTCTCACTTTTCCATATGAAATTCTTTGGATATCTTTCTGAGCACTAACGTGGCTATTCCCATAGATTCTGGGCTTTCTTTTTTAAAATACAGATTTCTCTATATAGCATAGGCCTCAAACTCTTCCTGCCCTCTCATCCAGAGAGCTGGGTTCCAGGTTCAGAGACGGCTATGACCATGTAAGAGGTTTCACATGTGCCATGGCTGCGCTGATACGCCATACTTTCTACATGGTTTGTCTAGCACGATTATTGGCAACTTTAAATTTTCCATACTAAGGTCTTAGATTTATAATTACTTAAAAATAATTTCTTAGTTTTACAGAAATGCTGTTAGAGACTTTTAAATGATTTCTTTACTTAACGTGGGTGACTGTGGACCATGGTATATAAGAAGAGGTCAGGGGACACGTTTTTAGAGTTGATTCTCTCCTTTTCTTTGAGGCAGCGTCCTTCCTGTTGTTTCTGCCTATATTTGTTAGGGTTTCTATTGAAGTAATAAAACATTATGACCAAAAGCAACTTGGGACTAAAAGGATTTATCTCAGCTTCATGTCACACTCCATCACTGAGGGAAGTCAGGGCTGAAGGCAAGAGAGCCCGGCGGCAGGAACTGAAGCAGACGCCACGCAGGCGTGCTGCCTACTGACTTGGTCCTTACGGCTTATTCAGGCTGCTTTCTTACTGTACTGGCTAGCTTTGTGTCAATTTGACACAGC
>NC_034598.1:8304993-8312223 GCF_900095145.1 Mus pahari
CAGCAGTATGGAAATGTAAGCCAAATAAACCCTTTCCTCCCCAACTTGCTTCTTGGTCATGATGTTTGTGCAGGAATAGAAACCCTGACTAAGACACTTACACACCCCAGGAACACTGCTCACAGTGACTGTTGGTCCCTTGAACATCCATCATTAGTCAAGAAAATGCTTGCCTATAGATTAACATTATGGAGACATTTTCTCAATTAAAATTCTGTCTTCCCAGTTATGTCGAGGTTTGTATTAAGCAGACAAAACCCAACCAGGTCAGGAACATGCTCTATACTCCAGGCTAGCTGGCCTTTGACCTTCTGAGCAATTCTTCTGTTTCTCTCTCTCCTCTCCCAGTGGGAGCTCTGGGATTATAGATACTCAGGTCATCAGCCTTGGGGAGCAGACACTTCTACCTGCTGGGCACTGTGACAGTCCTGCTGACAGAGAATCTTTGCTGTACTGCTAACACAGTTTGAGAATTATTGCAGTGTTATTTCAACCCAGTGAAGTCACATTTCTCCCACTATTGAATGACTACTTTAAAGAAGACATATTCTCTGATTCAGCATTTCATATCTGAATATGTATATTCAAACAGTTTTCTAGTAGTGGTGGTGGTGAAGATGATGGTGGAGGTGGTAGTGGAGGTGGAGGAGGTGGTGGATGTGGTGGTAGAGGTGATGGTGATGATGGTGGTGGAGGTGATGGTGATGGTGGCGGTGGAGGTGGTAGTGGTGGAGATGATGGGGGTAGAGGTGGTGGTGGTGTGTGCTCCTGCATTTCAGACAGCATCTCACCATGTAGTCTAGGCTGGCTTTGAACTTACAATCTTCCTGCTTGAACCTCCCAAATAGCTGATATTATGTATGTGCAACCCATACTCAGAGGATCTATTTTATTTATTAGGCTATTTTGATGTCCAATATTCTTATTATCTCTACTTTCAGTTTTATATCAAATAATTAAAATCTTCTAGCACTAATATTTTCTTTCTTGTTCTCGTTCTATTTCCTGACATTTTTATTGTGTATTATAACATTCTTGTTCTGCTTTATTGACTCTTTTCATTGTGTTTCTGCTACGTAATTATTCTCCAAACCTATTCACAGATCTTAACTCTGGTTGACATTTTGCCACTATAAAATGCCACACTCTTCCCTTACTTGACGCTTCTTGTGTTAAATTCAAGTTTGTTTGATTTTTATGATGCTAATTTTATTTGGTTGATTAGCCCTTGTGTTGTATAAATTGGCCAGTCCAAAATTTCAAGACACAGTTGTTTTTATGTGTGTGTCTCACTCGTAAACCACGTAAGCCACGTAAACCACGTAAGCCACATAAACCATGGGACTTTTAATTTTCAGAGTTGGCTTGAACTTTTTTTTCATTTAACTTTTGCCAGAGCAGAAGAACTGGCTGCTGGGATGAGCACCTCCCTGCTGACTTACTCTCCTACCTGCCCCACACTAGTCATGTCCTGCAGGGGATGCTCTCGCTGTGGGGAGACTCAGCCTCCCTCACCACAGGACAGAAAGCATCCTCTGAGCTTAGCCTGAAATTCTGAAGTCAACCTGAGTTTCGAATGAATGTGTTACACTGGATACTCCTGCTGGAGGCTTCTCACACAAATAAATATGAGCCACTAAGCCGTACAGCACCAACGGACTTGTGTTTCACATCAGGGGTGAAAAGCCAGGCAGACATTTTGTATTGCTATGACTTTCAAAACTCGCCAGGATTGACATTATTGATGATGTCCTTGAATAAAAATGATCGGATACACTATAGAGGTCGTTTTAGACAAACAGGGGCCACTGCTTCTCCCTAAGAATGGATACTTCTGGCTTCTGAGGAACGCCTTGGTGGCAACCACTCAAGAGCTCCACTCTGCTGGTCAAACCTAGCCACACAAAATAACCCTAGCTTCACACTCGGCTCCTGAGAGAATGTGGCAAACCCTGTGTGGGAACAGCTTCACCTGCCTTCCACATATGGAGCCTCAGTTGGGAAGGGATGGAAGCTGGGGACAATTCAGTCATCCGGAGGCATCGTCACTTGGGTCCGGTGGTTGCTGGCAACTGTTGGTAGCAACTCTGGCATCTGTGGTTGGGCCGATTAGCAAAGCACCTGCACCTGGAACCGCAGAGCAGCGGTGCCTCCTTCAGCCTCAGCAGTCTCTGGCTTCTCCTAGTCAGAGCTCCCAACGCCAAGACCCCAAGAGACCAGAGGGCAGCTGCACTGTCGTTAACAGTGTTATCAGAATGCATAGCATGATTTTCCCTTATTCGTTGGTCACTAAGACAGGCCAGTAAACCACCAAAGCCCGGACTCAAGGAGGAATATACTCTACCTTGTATTGATGAAGCATAAAGAATTTGAAAATATATTTTAAATCCAACATGTCTCTCTGCTCACCACAGGAGTCTAACTGGTATGTATGTTTGTATGTATGTATGTATGTATCAATGTACATATGTATCTATCTATACTTCTTTCACACACAGACTTTATTATCATATATGTAATCATATGTATACACAGCCATGCATGGAATGGTATTTTACTAGTTATCAGCATATGTCATTAAAGCGTAGTGATACTTGTAGCACTTTGTAAGAAATAACACCAAAATCTAAAAGGAAGAGTATATTGATGATTGACTAATAATAAACATGATTCCAACTCCTGGTTTTCGCTTTTGCTTTGAGACAGGGTCTCCAGTAGCCTAATTTAGATGTGCAAGAGAAGCTCAACTTACTTTTGCTGTGTAGCCAGAGATGATTTTGAACTTCTGATCCTTTTGTCTCTGCCTCCAGTGTGCCAGGGTGACACATGTGCACCACTACATCTGGTTTATACAGTGCTGGGGGTCAAGCCAAGGATGGTTGTTGTAGTAAAATTATTGGTTTTCCTTACCCACCTTAGATCATTTAGTTCTCAAATAAAAGACACAAAACACCTATATTCCAAATAGGCCTTTAAAGCCCTTGAGCTTGGCAGATATACACCCCCTTGCTATTTTGTCTACTACCCTTTCAATAACCCCAAGACATCACTTGCCATGTTCCATCTGGGCCACTCCTACTCCGATTGGCTGGCCTTCATAGACATGTTCTCATAGTCCCTATCCCATTGCATCGTCTTTTCTCTTTCCTCTCTCCTTGTGGTCTCTGCCTCAGACCCTGTGGTGGTTTAAATATGCTTGGCCCAAGGAGTGTAGGAGGTATGGCCTTGTTGGGGTAGGTGTCTTCTTGTCAGAGGAAGTGTGTCACTGTGGGCATGGGCTTTACCACCCTCGTTCTAGCCACCTAGAAGCCAATCTTCTATTGGCCTTCAGATGAAGATGTACAACTCTCAGCTCCAAACCTGCCTGGATGCTGCCATGCTCCTGCCTTGATGATAATGGACTGAACCTCTGAACCTGTAAGTCAGCCCCAGTTAAATGTTGTCCTTTATAAGTCATGGTGTCTGCTCACTGAAATAAAATCCTAAGAGAGACCCCAAGCCCCAGGAACCAAAAATTCGCCTACCTCTCTTCTGCCCAGGAATAGGCTACAGGCATCCTTATTGACCAATCAGGGATACCTTGGGGGGCAAGGTTACATAGCATCATTCCAAGTATGTGAGGATCTCCTTGACAGGGAAGGAATGACCAGGTCTTGTGGGCCAGAATTTAGCATTACAATACACAGCAACAGACCAAGCCTCCACAGATGGTATGCATGCTAGACCAGTTCTCCCAACTGAACTACATCCCCAACCCAGGTTATTCCAACTCATATAGTACCTGGGAAGTGCAAGGATGGAAAGCCAGCTCCTTAGGGGAGCATTGCTGGTTCAGCTTCTCCAGCCATAGCTTTTTAACCAGGCTGCCATAGCTACCCCCGTCCTTGGTGGGTGTGAAGCTTGTGCATCTTCTGCTAAAGCCTGCTGTAAAATGATGCAGTGCCCTCCCTCCGTGTCCCATGGGTGTGACCTCTGAACTCCCCACTCTAACTGGCCGTCCCTCCCTTTCATCCTGCTCTTCCCACTCACTGATGGCAGGGCTGACACTGGTCAAATGCTGACCATGTGCCAGTTTGTGAAAGAGTTACCAAGGTGGTCACCACCCAGTCCTGGCTCCCAAGGGCTTGATGAGGAAGATGGCTTCGTGAGTGGCAGAGTCCTGGGGGATTGAATCAGTCTGCAGAGGGCCCACAAGCCGCTTGCCCACATCCCTGCTTCCTAATGTGTAGCTTGCAGAGCCTCCACGTTGGCTCAGAAGTTGGGCTGTCTTTGTGCTTTGTTAAGGTCTTCCCCACTTAGTACAGGGCCAGACTTGATCCTTGCTCAAGCCATGCCTGGGGTTTCCCTTCTCCTTCCAGTGTAACAGTGCACGGTGACGAGGACGGCTGATAAGGGCAACAGAGGCTTCTAGGAAAGTTTTCTTCCCCCTTCAAAAACTATTCAAGCTCAAGTAGCATGGTGATGCACGACTGCAATCCCAGCAACAGGCCGATGGAGACAGGAGGGTTGGGAGTTCAAAGCCTCAAGACTTCATCTAAAAAAGGAAAGGGAAGGAAGGAAGGGAGAGGGGGAGGGAGGGACGGAGGGAGAGAGGGAGGGACGGAGGGAGGGAGGGAGGGAGGAAGGAAGTAGAAGGAAGGAAGGAAGGAAGGAAGGAAGGAAGGAAGGAAGGAAGGAAGGAAGGAAGGAAGGAAAACGTGGGAGGGAATCCAGCCTCAAAGGAGAAATAACCTCGAATGTTCCATAGTAGAATAACTAAGACTGACAGCTGTCAATCATATCTTTCTAATAACTAGAAGAGGGCTGAGCAGCTAAACTTGCTCGGCAGTCAAGGGTGTTTACTTGCTCTTCTCGCAGAGGACCTGAATTCAGTTCCCAGTTCTCACACTGAGAGGGTCATGGACACACGTAAGTCCAGTTCTAGTGGACCTGGTATGTTCTTCTGGCCTCCGGTAGCACACTCACATATGTGCACACACAAACACACACAGGGAAGACATAATTTAAAATAAAATAAATCTTTTAAAAAGTGCCTGGCTTAGTGGTGCATGCATTCGAGAGGCAGAGACAGGCGGCTCTCTGAAAGTTTGAGGTCAACATGGTTTACGTAGTGAGTCCCAGGCAAGCAAGGCCTACCTAGTGAGACCCTGTCTCAAAATAAATAAATAAAAATAAGACCAAACGAAGAGGGGTTTGGATGACTCTGGCACAACGAGATTATGTTTTCAGGTGATGAATATGTGAAATTCCCTGACCCGGTCATTGCACACTGTAAAATGTATGAAAATGTCATACTCTCTTAATCGTATGCATCCTTATTGAATGTCAAAGAAACTTCTAGTCTACCCCACTGGCAATAGGAGCCTTTGGATCTTTCAGGTGTACTAGGAAGCCACTGTCTTTCCCACATTAGGACAAGGGTTGGCAGAGTGGAAAGCTGGAGGGACATGCAGCCTTTCTGCCACGGTTGAAGCTCTGACTTAACCATCCCTGAAATCACTGTACCTTTGGACTTGGCATGAGTCACTTTCCTCATGGCCTAAGCTATTTTTAACTGCTTTCTATTATCTGCATCCAAGATAACAAGGGGCAGGGGTGTTGAATATAGACAGGAGAGGTTCTGAAGGGACAGACAGCATCAGCAGGAATGGCTTCCAGTAACAGAGGTCACTCAGATAGGACTTTGATGAGAACACGAAGCTGGACATGGAGAAGGAAGGGAGAACATGCCAGGAAGCAAGAAGAAAAGCACATTTGCTAGGTGTGGTCTGTATGTGTAACCACAGCACACGTTAAGCTGGGGCAGGAGGATCTCCACTCAAGACCAGTCTAGACATGTTGTGAATTCAAGACCAGACTGGGCAAAGCAGTAACTGATTCCAAAGAAAGAAGGCAGGGAGGGAGAGAGGAAGGGAGGGAGGAAGGGAGGGAGGGAGGGAGGGAGGGAGGGAGAATGAAGGGGAAGGAAGAAGAGTGGTAAGGAAGAGATGGAATGAGGGAGTGAGGGAGGGGAAGAGAAGGAAAAGAGGACGAGTGTTAGGGAAGTGAGGGATGGAGACAAAAGGAGACAGAGACACAGAGAGATGTAGTATAATTTTCCCAAGGGTTACCTAACCACCTCCCCCACCCCACCCCCCAGCATGGATCCTTGTGAGCTACAACTTGTAAACAATGAAATGGAAAGAGCTGGGCTACAGTTTGGTCCACTAAGGGTTCAAATCGCTGTGCTAAATTCAGCCTGTAGCCAGGTATAAGAAAGAAGGGGAGTCTCCTACCATGTGTAGTGAGACATAAGCCTTGGAGATGGACTTGGGTCTCAGTCGTTGCAGCCCAGAAGGGAGCTGGATTGTCAAAAATATTAAGTAAAAGTGAGTGACCAGAAAGGGGGGAGATGTTGGCATTCTCTAGGTCAAACCAGATTCCCTGTTAAAGCGAGAGGCATCAAGCAAGACGGTGCCCAGAAAGCTAAAGGTATACGCTGCGTGGCAACAAAGTCAGTGTCCCAAATAAACACTGATACAAAGAGAAATCACAGGGAAACATTAATGTTGCCTGTACACCCAGGAGTGTAGTTGCTGAGCAGGAAGCGTTTGACTTGATCCCCAGACTTCTGAGCCAATGAACTATTTATACCCACCCCCTCCTGGACTTCTGAGCCAATGAACTATTTATACCCACCCCCTCCTGGTGGGCAGGAGCTTGGGATGCTCCGCCCCCTCCGTCCTGAGTGCTGGGCTGTGCTTTCCTCACAACCATGGAGTAGAGCATTGTGGTACTGGCTTGTCCCTGATGGTCTACCCCTATCCTTGCCTTTTAGAAGCCCTCTTTTGTGATGTTCAGTTAAAGCCTTTAGACTTCATTTTAACATTGAGATGTCTGTAACCCTCTTACTCTATGGAGAGTATTTCCAGGCAAGTCCATGATTAAACAGCAAATTATCTTCTCTCTCTGTGGCTTGTGTTCACATGTATTTGGTAGTTTCTTGTAGTTAATTAACATTTTGTTTTTAAAGAATTCTGGTTCAACTGACTGATTTTTTTTGATAGTTTAAATGTAATTAATTTATCATTTTCCTTTAAGATAAATAGTATGTTTTCTGATTTATTAAAGAAACTAAAACCAGTGGTGGCGTATGCCTTTAATCCCAGCACTTGGGAGGCAGAGGCAGGCAGATTTCTGAGTTTGAGGCCAGCCTGGTCTACAGAGTGAGTTCCAGGACAGCCAGGGCTA
>NC_034598.1:8312298-8317895 GCF_900095145.1 Mus pahari
AAAGAAAGAAAGAAAGAAAGAAAGAAAGAAAAAACTAATGCTTACACTGAGGCCATAAAGATACTCATTAAATGTTCTAGAATTTTCTTTCTTTCCTTTCCATGTTAAGTGCTCTTAACCCCTGGGCTATCATTCTAGCTCCTGAAAACATTAATTTTTTAACACTTCTTTCATTTTACATGTATGATTTGTACATGCACAGCACATGCTGTGTGTTATTGAAGCCTGAAGAGGTCAGAAGAGGCACTGGATTCCCTGGGACTGGATTACAGATGGCTGTGAGCTGCCATGTGGGTGCTGGGAACTGAACGTGTGCCCTGATCGGTCTCTCAGCCTCTAGAGGTGTTCTTTAATGTTATGGCCTGGAAGTGTTATATTAACTCCTCCTAGGTATGCCTCTCACCTACCTGAAACTGATTTTGTGCCCTGAATGAGGTTGGACCAGAGGGCATTTTTTTCCTCAGATTTTATTCCACGATAGATAGATAGATAGATAAATAGATAGATAGATAGATAGATAGATAGATAGATAGATAGATTTATAGATAGATGTATGTTAGACAATGTCTTTTTATGTATTCCACACTAGCCTCAGACTTTCAGCTGTCTCTTGCCTCTGCCTCTTAAGTGTTGGTTTATGTGACATCAAAAGCTCTTAACTTATAAGTTGCCAGCTATGGAGGCACACACTGTAATCCTAGCAGTCAGGAAACAGAAGCTGAAGGGTCGCTGAGAGCTCGAGGCCAGCCAGGAATACAGAACAAGGTACTGTTTCTGTTGCTGTGAGGTGGTGTGTGTGTGTGTGTGTGTGTGTGTGTGTGTGTGTGTGTGTGTGTCTGAATGTGTACATAAGTGGATGTATAAAGTATGTATGTATTTGAGGTATGTGTATATATGTGAGAGAGTGTGTTTGTATGTGTGAGGTGTGTGTGTTTGAGGTGTGTGTTGGTGTGTATGAGTGTGTGTATGAGGTGCATGTGTGCTTGTGTGTGTGTGTGTGTGTGTGTGTGTGTATGAGAGAGGGGGGTGGGGGAAAGAGAGAGAGAGAGAAAGAAACTAATATAGACATTAGTTCCAGGAGTGGGGTTATTGTGGTGGATCCTGACCATGATGCTTTGAGAGGAATGTGGAAGACTGTAATTTTGGGCTAGAAAGTGGTTGAATGCTCCAAGCACAGCATAAAAGGCCATGCTAGAAGGATCATGGATGGCAGTAGTGTTGAGAACAGAGAGTATTGTAGAGGCCTAACTCAAGAGGTTTCTAAGATCTCAAGGACTTTCACAACAACTGGGCTAGAGCCACTCCTGTGATACCTTGGCAAATAGTCTGGCTGCCTTTCCCCCTTGTCTAATATTGAATTAGAAGCCATAGGCAGATTTCTTTGGTGGAGGAAATTCTCAGACATCAAATGCTGATAATGCTTACAAAAAAAAAAAAAAAAAAAAAATAAAAAAAAAAAAAAAAAAAAAAAGAGCAAATGAGGCAGGAGTATAAAACATGGGGTTTACCAGGGGTGCGAGGAAGCTTACAGCTTGTGCTGGAAGAGAGGCTGTGATTGTTAATGAGATTAGAGCTATTAAAGAAAGTCTGCTCTATACTAGAACCAAGGAAGGTTTCCCTTGGTGCTCTACCCAGGTAAGCTTGGGGGGGGGGGGAGAAGGGGAGGGGAGAGACTTAAGAAGATTTCTGATCCTAGAAAGCAGGCGCTTGACAATGTTGTTCACCATGTTGTTAGGGTTAGAGTCATAAAAGGCACAAGAGTGAGGGGATGTAGACCCCTTCTGTGGTTCTGAGAGTCACTGAAGCCAGGAAGCAAGTGACAGGGGAGCCCCCCCAACCCAGTCCCGGAGCAAAGGCCCTGAAAGGGGAGAGGTTTCAAGTGGCCGTTGTGGGAAGCTGTGGAAGTAAAGCCTGGGTTACAGTTGGCTACCCTAAGATTTTGGAGAAGCCAGAGCCGTGGGATATCTGCCAAAAAGAGCTGCTCACAAGGAGTAGAACCAGCCCAAGAAAATATGTATGTTGGAGGCAGCTGGGGACACAGAATCCTTTAAGTTCTTTGACGTCAGACATAGAACTGCGGGATTTGATGCTTGCCCTGTTGAGTTCTAGTTTTACTTTGTTCTAGCATTTTTTTCCCATTATGTTCCCATTCACACATTTTGGGAAAGTAATGTATCTTCTGAACTATTATTATATGCTAGAGATATATAAATTGTTCTTTGATTTCATAGGGGTTTCATTAAGAGATTGCCTTGAGTCTTAGAAGAGGCTTTGGACTTTTAAATAGTGTTTGCGTTGTTAAAACAAAACAAAACAAAACAAAACTATGAGGATCTTTGAAGTTGGACTAAATGTATTTTGCATTATGTTATATGTAGGCTTAGATTTTTCAAAACCTACTTTAATAAGGGTTTTTAAATGTTTTAACCTCCCTTCTAGCCCACCACCTACCAGAAGTAGTGGTAGTGGAAAGGAAAGGTTATTAGGACACAGGGGACGTAGACCTGTTTAGAAAGGGACCTTGATAATGTTGTTCACAGTTCTTTGGGGGTGATTCCAGTCTTCGTTGTTAGGATCTCAGCAGTTCAGTCTACTAGCAAACCACCAACCATGAATCAGCAGCTTCGGTCCAGTCCACTCGGCAGACACCGTACATGAATCAGCAGCGGCAGCCTGATCCACCATGAGTCAGCGGAAGCTGCAAGAAGCCACAGGAACATCACGAGATGTTCTTCCCCGTTACTCTCTATGAAGTCATAGCATAGATCAGCAACAAGGTGCGAGGTGAACCAGTCCATGAACTAAAGCAAGGCAAACCAATGCGATAGCGTCCTCCCACTGTCCGTGGCGTTGTTTATACTCTTTCTAAACATCGCGCACCCTCTCACGAGTCTCCTGCAACAAAACCTCCTTTCACCTGTGTCTGCTTCAGCAAAACATCCTTTTACTTGTCTGTCCGAGGAAAACATCATTATGACCTGAGTCTCTGAAGAAGTTTTCACTTCAGTTATGGTCATGAAAGATGGGGGCTAGGGAATGGAGTGAGGAGTGTCCCTGAAGGCGTTTGAACACCTGACCACAGTGGTGGTGCTGTTTGGAGAGGTTTAGGAGGTGTGGCCCTGCTAGAGGAAGTACCTTACTAGACGTGAACTTAAGAATTTATAGCTTGCCCTGTGCCCCGTGCACTCTCTCTGCTTTGCGCTTTTGCTGACAGTGTCATCTCTAACTTCCTGCTCCCGCTGCTATGCCTGCTGCTTGCTTCCATGTTTCCCAGTCATGATGGATTCTTACGTCTCTGTAACCACAAGCAAAAGTAGACATCCTCCATAGAAATTACATATGTATGTGCATATATCCATGCACATACTTACATATATATAAAATCTTAGTTTATGAACAAGACCCATTGTCTGCAGTTGGAAGATGAGACCCAAACCAATTTCAACAAAGACTATTGACTCATACAAATACAATATCTGTGAGAAAGATCACTGTATATAATAAGATTTGCTTCTCTCTCTCTCTCTCTCTCTCTCTCTCTCTCTCTCTCTCTCTCTCTCGTGTGATATAGTGTGTGGTATGTGTACTTGTTAGTATAAGTGTGTGCACACATGCATGAGGATGCTGGCGCACATGGGTGCAGGTGCATGTGGAGTCCAGCTTTGCCTGTCTCTTCTCCATAGCTCTCCAGTGTCACCCTTTGACAGAGTCTCCTGTGGATCTGCAGATCAGTGACTGGGCTAGTCTAACTGACTGCCTGGCTAATGAGCTTCAAGAATCCAACTCTTGCCCCTGGCGCTGGGGTGACAGGCAAGAACCCCTCACTGTGCTGAGCCTTTCACCTGGGTCCTAGGGATTGGAACTCAAATTCCCATGCTTGCAGGGCAGGCCGCTCACTGGTTGAGCCATCTCCCCAGCCTGTGCTTATGGTTTCAAGTGAACTTTATCAGGGTCCAGCTCATACCACGCCAAGCCCACAGCCAGCAGAAAATGAGCCTCCTTGGGCTAAGCATCTGAGGGCAGTTCTACTGGCTCGGTGTGGTCCCCCTGCCTATTCCTGAATTAATTGCTTTGCTGAGCTTCACTGGCTGTAGGTCAGGTGGCCAATTCCTGAGTGAGGAGTGGATGTAGCTCCCTGAGTGATCTGTGACCTGGCAGTGGAGTTGGTGGTAACTCCCAGGCAGGAAGGTGGGGTGTGGTTACATTAATGAGCGCTGGCCGGACGTGGTGGCACACGCCTTTAATCCCAGCAGAGGCAGGCGGATTTCTGAGTTAGAGGCCAGCCTGGTCTACAGAGTGAGTTCCAGGACAGCCAGAGCTATAAAGAGAAACCCTGTTGGGCTGGTAAGATGACTCAGCGGGTAAGAGCACCCAACTGCTCTTCCAAAGGTGCAGAGTTCAAATCCCAGCAACCACATGGTGGCTCAAATCATCCTTAACGAGATCTGACGTCCTCTTCTGGAGTGTCTGAAGACAGCTACAGTGTACTTACATATAATAAATAAATAAAATCTTTAAAAAAAAAAAAAAAAAGAGTGCTGGACAGATGAAAGGGAAAATATATCTACGTTTCTGGTCAAATCCAATGCCTAATTCCACACACCTCAGAGGTACTTAGAAGGCCACCATCTTCCCTTGCTGGTCTTCCACGACGCTGCTCCTGCATGCTCTCGCTCCTGCCGTCCGGCTGCCTTGGCAAGAGTCTGAGCTTGGGAGCCAGAGGTAAAAGTCATTGTTCCCCAAGTGTCTGCCCTTTGCTCTAACCTCCCAGGTTGGCACAGGATTGAACATCCTGATGCCTCCGTGTGTGACTGCAATTCTGGAATAGACACTCTGCCACTCTGAGTCACAGTTTTCTCAGCTGCAGATAGGGTTAGTGATGTCCATTTGACCACTTTCAGGAGACAGAAAGTGGGTGGCGGGTGACAGCCCCAGAGACTCTTGTCTTCTCCTTAAGGCTGGGACAGCGCTAAAGAAACTTTCCAGGGTAGGGTTTTGTTTGTTTTGCTTTGTTTTTAGTATTTGTTTGTTTTGAACACTTCCAGTGCTCAGAACGATTAAAGGAAATGCTTTAAAAGTGTCTGGCAGTCTGTGCTCTAAAGACCTCTGCCTCTGAGCCCAGACAGATCAGTCACAGCTCTGGCCCCGCCCCAAGTGTTTAACTTCTCAAGGGTTTCCACTGAGGGGAACAAAAGCCCAGACTTTCCCTGAAGCCCTTTGGCTCAACCCTCCCAAGAGTCATTGAAGCCTCTCAGGATTGATCCAGGAAGTGGAGGCCACTTGTCAAGACTTTGCTTTCAAATTTGCTGCCTGTTCCTCCTCAACAGTCCACTTGAGGTTTTGTTTCCTTTTTTCTTTTTCTTTGTATGCTCCAGAGCCAACATAACACTGAAGTTCAGGAATTATGTCTAGGGTCACAGTGGCAGGAAGTGGCTAAACAGGGAGGCATTTTTGCAGAGAGAGAGAGAGAGAGAGAGAGAGAGAGAGAGAGAGAGGAGAGAGAGACTGCAATGGGCTCTCAGGCTGGGAAACTAGAAAGAACAAGTTTTGACAGCATTCAACAGGAAGATGGCAAAGTTTAAGCAAAGGGTATGTGG
>NC_034598.1:8318290-8362596 GCF_900095145.1 Mus pahari
ATGTCACATGTGTGGAGCCAGAGCTGTGCCTGACTAGGGGTTCATTTGGATTGAAGGCTGGAACATGAAGGAACAGACAGTTTTAAGGGAACCAGCAGATAAAATATGTAGCTGGTTAAGAAGAATGAAAATTTTAAAAAAGAAGGAAAAACAAAAATCAAACTGTTTTTTGGGGGTTTTTTTGGTTTTTTTTGTTTTTGTTTTGTTTTGTTTTGTTTGTTTTTGTTTTTGTGGATGAAAGTTCCTGGAAAGGAGATGAACCTGCTTGACCACAGCAGGGATCTCAGCAGCTGCGGAGAGACTGGAATGTTCCAGGTCCTGAGCCAAATTACTTTGGGCCAATCATTAGCGTCTTTAACAGCCATTGCTTGCCCTTCTGTATGCGTCCCAGCAGCTCTGTGGCCCTTAGGTGGGTCTTCCACCAAACACAAGGCTGAGAACCCATCAGCCACTGTCTGAGGCCCACGGCCGCTGTGCCTCTGCTCTTCTGGGATCTGCTTACCTAGGTGTATGAAAAGGGTCTTGATTAATGATTCCCTTTGTTCTATTACTATTAAGCTTCCTGGAACTGTTACTCTATCAGGACATTATGTATGAAAACAAACAAACAAACAAAAACAAAACAGAGAACTCTGTTCCCAAGCCATGCTCATCCCTGTAGGCTCCAGAATAAACTCTCTCTTCTCCCCCGTGAGTGAGAGAGCTCTGCTTCTTCACAGCCGCTTTAAACCGGATCCTGCAGACCAGAAAAGGGTGGTTTGGGTAGGATGACTAAAGATGCCGGCTGGGCTGGGGAATGCAGCTTTGTGTTAGACCAAGCAGCTTGCACAAGGCCCTTGGAGCCAGCCCCAGCAGCAAACAAACTGAAAAAGTGCTTAATATGTAGCTTTTGTTTGGTCCACTTAGGAAATCCTAGCAGAGATTTTGTAGTGTGATGTGGCTTCTTTCTTTCTTCAACTTAAAAAAAAATGATTTATTGGTTTATTTTTGCATGCATACACTTGCCATCCCCCACCCCACCTCACCCCTGTGTGTGTGTGCACGTGTGCGTGCGTGCATGTGTGTGTGTGTGTGTGTGTGTGTGTGTGTGTGTGTGTGTGTATGTGTAAGGACAGATACATGTGGAAGTCAAGGGACAAATCACGAGGACTGGTTCTCTCCTTCCACCATGTGGGTGCTGGAGATCAAACTCAGGCCTGGGCAGCAAGCAGTCTCCACACTGAGCCATCTCCTAGCAGTCACGTGGCTTCTTAGTGGATGTACAGACATCTGATATATTTATTATAAATGCTACGCCATTCGGATCTCCTACATCTGTTTTCCTTTGCACAGATATCCCCCTCCGCCTCTGAGTCCTGCTTTTTGTTTTGTTTCCAGCTGAGCCCTCCTGCCTCTGCCTTCCACTCACCTGCCTGTCTCTGTTCCTGTAGCTGGCTTCCTCATCGGGTGATCACTGAGTTCTGTAGAAAGTGCCACCCACCACCCACCGAGCACTTCCTTACAGGCCTAGAACTCCCAGTGTACACCTTGATTCCCAAACCCCGTCTACCAGTTTGCCAGCGAGTTTATCATGCACAGAGCACAGTACTCACCTGGCCAAGCACATGAGCCCTAGGGCTCCTGACACTAGGCCCGACCTGACTGCCAGTCAGGAGAACCCACAAATATAACCCCCTTCTCTGACCAGTCAGTGTCCAGTGAATGAAAACTCCTAAGTCTTCTCCAGTCAAAACACACGGATTTGGTGTTGTTAGATCCTAAGAACAAGTAACCTCAGAGTTAGTTAAAAGCCCTGGCCTGCTCTTCCAGAGGTCCTGAGTTCGATTCCCAGCAACCTCATGAAGGCTCACAACCATATATAATGGGAACTGACATTCTCTTCAGGCCTTCAGGCATTTATGCAAGCAGAGCCCTCATATACATTAAATAAATACCCATAAAAAAGAGTAAATAAGGATCAAGAACAAACGCTGCCCCAGTACAGTTATCTTTAACCAACTAACATAGAGTTCTGCCCATTTGCTCTAGAGCTTACATCTAAATGCTGTAGTCTCAATGTCTTCCAGAAACTGCCTCTCCTCATTATTAGTTACATTTCTTGGCTCTCCAGCCTTCCCAGACTTGATCAGCCTACACTGTCACAGCATGATAAAGCGTGGTCATGTGCAGCACATGTGGGAGGAAATAGATAGGACCAGACCACTCCTACAGACACTTTGCTTGCCCGGGATCGACAATGGGCCCATAGAGTGGAGCAGACACTAGAGTGCTTCTCTCCAGCAGCCCAGGATGGAGAGTCCCCTCCAAGAGCCATGGGCTGTTGCAGGGGATGCTGGCCTCCCTGGGTCCCAGCACACTAAAGTGGATTACCATTGTCATGTGGAGTCTCCACAAGGTTGCCAGAGTGGGGCGGGAGTTGGGGGAGGTGCTGTTTATCACCTGGGTCCTGGTCCTTCTAACTTGGAAGGCACAGTTAATACCGCTGATACAACCACCCTTTACATACATCCACAGCTGTGAGATGCCCCCTCATGAACCTCTGCCTGTCCGGCCCACCATAATGAGACAAGCGCATCAAACCTGGCCTGGAAGAGATTGGGGCGTTGATGTGCGGTTCTGCTGTGTTTAATTCTGGGTCTGTCGTTCGAGCCAAGCCATTTCAGTTTCCAGAGTCCATTTTCTCACCTAAAAGAGGGGTCCACACAGCCCTGCCTTACAAGGATGAGTTGAGCTTCAGTGAAGAGGAGGAATATAAGACGTTTTTGAAAACTGTCCAACACTTTGCAAAGATGAGTACATTATAATTGAGTGTCTGTGGAGCACTGTAAAGTGAGTCATGTCACTCAAAACTCCTGTCTAGAGTTCATTGTGTTCTAACCTATTTACTTGTTTCTTTATATGTTTTATCTCTCAAAGTCCCGATAAAAATGGAACTTCACGAACGCTTGTGGAGAGAGCATTAAACAGAAATTAGCTATCCCGTGTTCTGTAGTCACTTCCCAGGGAAGCCGTACACCTAATAAAATGCCCAGCCAGAGCTGGCACACACACTGCTGATAGCCTCAGCAGGCACTGACCTTGGCACCGTGACAAGGGCAACATTTCCAAGTGGATGAGCACTTCCTGAACAAAGTGTCCAGTGTACTAGGAATAAACAGGCTTTTCATCAACCGAGCCTGCATGTTTTCTGGTTCCAACAGCCTTCCCTTCCCTACTGCCAGGGTCAGAAAGCAGGGGCACCAACCAGCAGGGCCTCTTGAACAACCTGCTAGTCTTGTTCATTCCTCCCAGAGGATTCTGGGACTGAACAGGCTTGCAAGCTTCTGCCATCGCCTGTCATGGCTACAGTGTAACTTTTTAAAACTTTTGCCTGACTAGCTTATGAATGAATGAGGTTCAGACAATGGTTATTTTATTTGGCTCTGACAATTATTGGGGGGTCACCCCTAATCTACTTTTCTAACTGCTGGCCTGGCTATCTTCCCAGTGGTGGTCCCCAAATACTTGCTGTTTCTCCTGGCCATGTGCTCATGGCCTGTCTGCCCTTATGGCGGCTTCTCATCTCTCCTTCTCATTCTCTTCTCTCCCACGCTCAACCAGGTAACCTCAAAAACCCACTTGCCTCTAATCCCCCCCAGTAATTGGCTGTGGCCAATTTTTATTTAACCAGTAGTTTTAAATTAAGGAACAAGGTTTTCACAACAACAGCTGGTAAGTGTGAGAACTGACTGTAGGCTTAGACTTACACACTTAGTATAACAATGCATAGCGACGGGGGACCAACCCTCAGCACGAGGCTCCATGGGTCCCCTTCTGCATTTCTGCAAAAGGAATACAGGCTCGATCTAGTCCTTCAGGCCCTGGTAAGATCTGAGCAGGGACATTAGCTCTCCCTGTGATGCAGAAGGGAGCCTTGGGCCACATGAGAAGACTCTGTACGCAGCCTCAAGCAAGACATCATCAAACATTGGCCATGCTGACTTTGTGAAATGGAAAGGTCACTAAATCAGTCCCAGGGAGAGCATGGACAGGCTTTGAGGACAAGGTCCTTGAGAGGAAATTCAGTCGGGGAATAGAAAGGGACAAAGGATTCCCAGCAATGCACCACACACGCAAACCTCAGCCGGCAGAACAGGTTTCCTCATCTAGGGCTATGAGGCTCCACCTGGCCGACTTAGCCATGTTTTCCTTCCTTCTACAAACGTTCAGTGAACATCTAAAATACTTCCCGGCCTTACAGGGAGGAGCTGAGCATTCTGGGGTGTGGAGACACAGAATAAACTGCTAAAGTCCCTTATATTTTAGAAATATAAAAAGTAAGCAAAAATAAATAATAAATAGTGGTGCAAGGTGCTAAAGGCATGGGCGTAGGCACATGTGAGCCGATATCGTATCCTAGGAAACTTCACTATGACCATCTGTATTCCAGACCAGAGCACATAACAGCAAGGTGGACAGTGTCTCAGGGATGGATAGAGACCAGAGAGATGACAGAGGCAATCAGAGAGGAAAGGGGCTTGCAGTCAATTCTGAATGAGTTTGGAAAACTGTGGGTCTGGTGGATAACGTGACTGTGGGTGTGAAGCTCATCTTGGGTCTTCTACGGAGAACAGAGCATGGCTGGAAGGCACATAAGCAGAAAGGTCTCTGAGCAAAGCTCACCACTGCTCAAAGCAGGGGCCACTGCCTGCTGGGGAGCTGAACATTTTGAAAGTAAAACCTATAGGATCTGTTCATGGTACGATGTGGCAAGTTAAAAGCCAACGGTCCTTTAGCATAAGAAACGAGGAGTTAGATTTACTGAAGATTGTGGGTGAGGCAGGCCTAAAAGAATAAGGAGTATGGTTTGAAACATGCAGTGTCTGAGGGGGAGGTGCCCCGTGGGCAGTGGGATGAAAGAGTCTTGGATCCGAGCTAAAGATAAACCTGGGAACCTGCGACTGTAGGGAGATGACTGAAGCACCAGCAAGCTTGGTACTGATCAAGAAGCAAGTGATGGTGGCGAAGAGAAGCAAAGACTGCAGAGGCTACCACAGTAAAGAACAGAGCGGGGGGGGGGGGGGGAATACACAAAGTATTTCTACGGAGGAACTGCTGGTCAATGCCGCCAAGCACAGCTATCCGAAACTACCGAAGAATGAACCATTGAATCTTCATATTCTTGGCCCTGGAACCCCATTAGGACTGTGGCCTCATTTACATAAGGATCACTAGGACATGCCTTTTTAGTCCTGTTCCCCGGGAAAGGAAAAGCAGTCGGTGACCCTGAAGCCAGCCTTCCCAATGGCTTTAGCACAAGTAGCTTTAGGAATTAGAGAAAGCCACCTGGGTCAGGGGAGTTCAAGAGAAATGTACAGGAAAAGCAGGCCCGGGGAAGGAAACTCACGCCGCTCTTCAGCGTGTCTGTGGGACGATGGGAGAGACACGGTAGAGAAGAAAAGTACGGTGATGCGCAGGGAGAGACTGGGCGGCCATCTGTGGCCTTCCTGCCCTGGCCATGCTGATCTTGGAAGTTAAGCAGGATTGGGCCTGGCTCGTACTTGAGACGGAGATTCCAGTGGCAGATGGGCTTAGTGTTTCTGACGCTCCACAAAGCGCTTCTCGGGAAACCTTTTCCATTTGTACCGCCTCCCATCCAAGACATTTTCATGTGACTGTCGATTTCCCAAATATTTAGGGATAATAAATCATAAAAATAATTTTCAAACACTCCTTTGATATACATATAATTTTGCCATTTATTGAAGATCAAGGAAAATATGTATGATAATGAGGTAGATGTGTTTATCTATTTTTACATAAAGAATTAAATTTGGCTGAGTATTTATGCTTCAGGGTAAAGAGTATCTTGCATTGTTTTCAGAGTTGGTTGAGGTTTGGATTTTATAATTACCAAGGCTTTGAATATCGCTTCACGTAGACATGTGGTATAGCCAGGCAGTGGTGGCGCACACCTTTAATCCTAGCACTCGGGAGGCAGAGGCAAGTAGGCATTTAAGATCCAGGGTGGTTTGCCGGGTCCAGAGAGCAAGTTCTAGACAGCCAGGGCTACACAGGGAAACCCTGTCTCAAAAGGAGAGAGACAGAGAGACAGAGAGAGGAGACTTAAACACGTATTACCGAATGGCAGAATTATCAGAAATTCTGCCCCAAATTGTATTCAGCAAAGTGTATTCAACAATTTTTAAAATCAGTCTTAAGTTAGCAACTCCAATAGCAACTTTTCATACATTATAATCCAAAGCCTGATACAATATGGTCCAAAGACATATTTTGATACTCACATGCTGAGGTATGATGACAGCAATTTATTTAAAGTCTTTGTTTACTGTAATTAAGCTAGTATATTTCTGAAGGAGCAGAACTGTCCATACAATGAAAGCATTGCAGTTCCTAACATGCAATGGTCTCATATCTGAGTGGAGGTGTTCCAGGAAGCGTTTGTTGGCACTGTGTGGTGTGAGGGCCTGCTGGGGACACAGGGTTCGAGCTGTGTGTGCAGAACCAAGGCTGCAGTGACCTCGTATGATGCAACACAGGTGAATGCTACTGGAAACACCCGGGATCTGTTACCTGTTCAGTTGTGAGTTAATGGTTGTTGCATGTTCAGCAACCTTTGACTATTGCCAGATATGGTCTGATTCCTGCATACAATTATACAGCCCCATAGAGCAGTGATTTTTCAACCATGTTAATGCCGGGACCCTTTAAAACAGTTCCTCATGTTGTGGTCACCCCCAACCGTAAAATGATTTTTATTGCTACTCCACAACCATAAGTAAGTGTGTTATTGTTATGAACTGTAATGTAAATGTCTGAGATGCAGGATATCTGATAAGTGACCCTCATGAATGGATCCTTGTGCCCCCCCACATACAAAAGGGATCACGACCCACAGGTTGAGAACCACTGCCATAGAGGGTTGTAGCACACACTGTGGGAAGTTGTGTCACACTCAGAATCTCTTGGAGAACTAGTTCAAATGAATCCCTAGGCCTCCCCTGAGAGGTTCTGATTCGATAGATGGAGAATGAGCTAAGGAATTTGCACTCTGGCCAGTCTCCCTGATGAAGCTGGAGTTGCCTGCCAGGACTCGGGCCCATCTCAGCATCACCCTGCTGAGGGAATGCACACTTCCATTAGATCAGAAGGTGGCTTGGGGAGACACAGACAGAGGAGGTGGTGGAGACACTAGGAACCTGTCACCCACTGTTCCTTCTGATATCCCAGTGCTGAAGGGAACTGGGTCAGCAGCCCAGAGTAACCACATGGGAGGAAGGGCTAGGGTTTGAAGGTGAAATCAGTCTTGGAGAACAGTCAGGAAAGCAGTGTCATGAGAACAGAGAGCAAGGCAAGTAGCAGAGACTGACCTGCAGGTGAAGCTGCTCTTAAAGGAAGGAGTGGTGTCTTAGGGTTTTGCTGCTGTGAGCAGATACCATGACCAAGGCAAGTCTTATAAGGACAACGTTTAATTGGGGGCCTGCCTTACAGGTTCAGAGAGTCAGTCCAGTATCATCAAGGTGGGAGCATGGCAGCATCCAGGCAGGCATGGTACAGGAGGAGCTGAGAGTTCTACAGAAGACTGACTTCCAAGCAGCAAGGATGAGGGTCTTAAGCCCACACCTACAGTGACACACTCCCTCCAACAAGGCCACACCTCCTAATAGTGCCACGCCCTAGGCCAAGCATATGCAAACCATCACAAGTGGGTACAGTGAGCAGAGTGGTATTGAGCAGGGCCCTGGTTTTGCCACGATCAGGTGCAATGAAGGGAGGCAAGGGTCAAAGAAAGTTGACTGTAAACTGATGGGTGGGCAATGGTGAGGGACCAGTCACACAGGGGGCAATGAGAAGCTGTGGCTATCATAAGGAACAAAACGGTGGGAGAGCTACCCACTGTGGGCCCCATAAGGTAGGAGAATGTATGTATGTATGGAGAAAGAGACTGGGCTGGAAGGGGAAGATTGTGTTGGAATGTTAGACTCCTGAATTGAGATCACAGATGACACAGGTTGGCAATGCCAATGTCTAGTGCACTGCACGGCCATGGCAGCACTGTAAAAGATCACACAGCTGGAGAGGAGTGAATGAAGGAAGTGGGAGAGACTGAGGACCAGGAAGATGATGTCTGTGGCTCACGAAACCACCAAGTACTACAATCAAGGGTGCTGTTGAAGGCCGAGAGCTGCTGCTTTCAAACTCTCCTGATAGAATCCAGCGCTTGGAGGAAGTGGGAAAGTCCTGACACAGACATTCCGGGCCCTTGCAGGGGAGGGGCTATGGCGGTAGACCTAAGGCCCACTCCGTGATAACAGTTACCAAGTCTGGACATAGCAGGTGGACACGTTACAGTAAAGGTCATTCCTGGCACAGCAGCACTGCCTGAAGACTTAGCTTTGTGGGACCCACCCAGAATTCTCCCCAGAACTGTAAAGCAAATGCCCAAAGCATAGCAGAGCTGTGCTGATGTCTCCTCCAACCCAAAGACTTCTTCAACAGCTTTTCTCCAAACTAAGGCATCGCTGCCACGCCCTGACTGGAGGTGGGTAATACTTGAACCACACAAAACTAAATCCCATCTAAGCACAAAATGACCAAGAACAGGAGAGAGTGAGGAAAGGAGAGAAACATTATAGGCAAAGATGACCACTACTAACCCTGAGGATGCGGAGATGGAAGATTTTCCCATTTTCTTATTTTAACTTTCTAAAGTTTCTAAAATTAGGATGTGGTGATAATGCATATACATATGCATATACATATATGATATATGGTATGCATATATTACATATTATATGGTATGTGGTAATACATATATTGTATGATATATAATTCATATATTATATATTATAATAGGGTATCATGTACATGTGATAATGCATACACATATATGTATATATCCTGATAGTCATTTTGTTGTTTGTAAAACAAGGGGCACAAACCCTTAGAGGTCCACTCCAGGCAGTGACTGTGGTTCCTTACACATAGCAGAAGCTGAGTGTGTTTAGCAGAGGTAATTATGAGACAGCAGAGCATCTTTGCTTTAGTACTGCCTGATGGCAGCAATCACAGGTCCCACCAAACCGTGAGAGCGAGAGCGAGCGAGCGAGCGAGCGAGCGAGAGAGAGAGAGAGAGAGAGAACAAGAGAGAGAGAGCAAGAGAGAGAGCAAGAGAGAGCGAGAGCGAGAGAGCGAGAGAGAGAGAACAAGAGAGAGAGAGCAAGAGAGAGAGCAAGAGAGAGAGAGCAAGAGAGAGAACGAGAGAGAGCGAGAGAGAGCGAGAGAGAGAGTGAGAGAGCAAGAGCGAGAGAGAGAGTGAGAGAGCAAGAGCGAGAGAGAGAGAGAGAGAGAGAACAAGAGAGAGAGAGAGCAAGAGAGAGAGAGAACAAGAGAGAGCAAGAGAGAGAGTGAGAGTGAGAGAGAGAGAGAGAGAGAGAGAGAGAGAGAGAGAGATGTCCCCCTGACCTAGGCTGTGTTGGCCAGTGTGCCTTCATTGCCTGCCTACACAGGGCAAGGAGCTATGCTCCTGGCCATCTTCCCTAGCGCCTGCCTAAGACGAGGTCATTTTTCCCGTATCCTGGTTGGGTTGTTAAGCCCTGGTATAGAACTACAAATGTCTCATTTACTGTGCCATGAGGTGTGAGGTCAAATTCGAGGTTTATCTGATTGAATGTAAACATCCTGGCACCATGGATCAAGGACAGGTCACACACAAGACTGTAACATAATAAAAGGCATCTGTGAACACCTCCCTGAAAGGGGAAGCAGGGCGACCTTTTCCCTGGGTGCCCAGCTTCCTAGAGCCCCATGAGGTAATTCTCTATCCTGAGTAGCTGTCCCTGCTGAGTATGCCCCTGGGTGGCTGGTCCCCTTGAGGGGCTCATTCACTTCCTGGGATGGGAGTCACTGAGGTAGCCACATTCCCCACTGTTGAAGTTGTGTCTTTACCCTCGCCTCTCTCTGAAAAGATACTGACTTAATCAAATAAGCAACATGCTGATGAAAAAAATTAGGTTGGCCTCTTGGATACGGATAGAGAAGTTTTGTTGTTGTTGTTGTTGTTGTTGTTGCTGTTGTTGTTGCTGTTGTTGTTGTATGTTCTGTATGGTCCAGAGACTGATCTAGGATGGTCATACAATTGGCTTTGAATGAGTGAATTTATTAAGTATACAGCAAGCCAAAGTAAAAGAATAGATAGCAAAATCATAGATAGGGAGGGAGAGAGAGAGAGAGAGAGAGAGAGAGAGAGAGAGAGAGAGAGAGAGAGAGAGAGAGCAAAACATCATCAAATCAGGTTCCCAAAACATCCTACAGAAATCAACTGGGGAAGCCCCGTTGGGGAATCAGCTAAGGCTCCCCCATGGAGGGATCCTGAGAAGAGCACGGTAGGAGCAAGTGAGGGTCCCAAATAAAAGGACAATGGCTGGAGGGAACAGCATTGAGTCTGGTACCCACAGCACCGGGCAGACACTGACTTGGGAAGCCGTGACAGGCGGTGGGAGTTCCCAGCCGAGACTTTTCTGCATGGCTAAGCTCCCTTTGGCTTCTCTTCTTCCTCACTGTAGGGACACATATGTATGGGACGAAGAATGGTGGCCTCTCCTGGAAAGAGCTGGCCTTCTAGCAACTCTCAAGGGCATGGTGGGGTTTCTCACTTTTGAACTGTTTGGCTGTCCTCTCCTTACTGCCCCAGAGTTAGGGTGCCAGCCCATCCCCAGACAAAAGGCCTTGGAGGACCCACAAACAAACACATTGTTCTGTGGAGCAATCTGCTTCCAGGGCCAGCCTCTCAGCCAGCTCATGCCCTGTGACAAGGTGCACATACAATGTGCCTCGCATAGGGTCTGTCAATTATACACAGCCATGGGTTTCATAATGGCATCTGCATATACACACACATGATATATTTCCTCCTCTTCACCCCACTGCTCCCTCCTGTTTTCCTGTCACTCCTGCTGAACCCAACCCCTAGAACCCTTTCTATCTAGTCCCTTCATTTTCTGACTTCATTTTCCTTCTTTGGTTTTTCTGTCTTCTCTTTCTTTCCCTGTTTTGATAGCCCAATGAGTTTCACTAGGGTTGTGGGTGAGGAGTATTTACAGAAACACTGGCTATGCTACTGAAGAAATCTCTTTCCTCCACAGAAACTATTAAGTATGTATGGAGACCCAGAGAGGGGCGATCTATTTGGAATGAATACCTGGAGTAAAGAGTCAGCAAGCAGTCTGCCTAAAATAATATTTACTTATACTTTTAAATACGTCTCTTTAAAAGGAGTATGGACTTCCTGGAAGACTAAACTACATGATGTCTTTTGTGGAGCAATGAAGCATTTTAAAATAAACAGGAGTGGGAAAGAAAAGAATGAAATAGTCCAATAAGGAAGTGACCTCACCACACACATACACACTTGCACACACACTCACACACATGCATGCACATACATGTGTGCGCATACATGTGTGCACGTACACCACACAACGCACACACATACACCACAAACACATACCTCCACACACATATACACATATCCCCATACACATATATCATACATACACTGTAATACACATACATACATACATACACATACATACTACACACACCACACACATACCACGCACACATACATACATACATATATGTGCACACTTGCACACACATTCACATACACATATATGCACACACATGTGCACACACACCATGCACATATACCACACACACAAACACACATACACACGCATATACACACATACCACATACACAACACACACATATATACATACCCCCCACACACATAGACACATATCATACTTACACCACATACACACACCATACACACACCATACACACATACCACACACACAGACACCACACACACAAACATATATACATATACACACACACACACACTCACACACATAGACACATAACATACACACACACACACACACACATAGACACGTAACACACACACACACACACACACATCTTTCACTTCCTCCTCTCCTTTGTTGTGTGTAGAAGGTAAGATGAGTTAGTTTGATTAGGATATGCCTTCATTCATACCTCCTAAACATTACTTGCTTAGAGCAGTGGTTCTCAGAGTGGCTCTGGGAACCCCTGAGCCCCTTTAGGGAGTCCTTGAGATCACAACTCCTTTTATGATTTTCTCCTTTACTACCTAATTGAGCATTTCAGTGACCATGTGATGTGGGATGTCACAACTCCATCAAGGAGGACTCTGTGCTCTCAGACGCTGTGAGATCCTTGTAGATTTGCAGACAGTTCAGTGTCTCATAGCATTGCAATGGCCCTGCGTTCTGGAGTGGGGAAAACCAGCTTAACTTAGTGAGACACAACATGGCCCACTTGTCTGACCATAGAGTTTATTTTTGTTTTGCTCTGATTAGTCCAAGACCTGCTGTGAGTATCTTTGGCATCTGCTTCTCCAGAGGTTAGTCATACCAACACCAGAATTCCTCTGGCCAAAGAGTGTCTTGGCGATTGCTCATGTGCATGGTTGGTAGACGGGAATGAGAGCCTCAGTCCAGAACATGGCCCCAGAATCACAGGGCCCAAATTCCACCTCTGTTACTCACTCCGGGTGAGTCTGGGTAAATCATTGGACACCACTGTTCTCTGTGTTCTTCATGCCCAGGCTGGTGGTCTTAGCATGGGGCTTGTAAACTGTAAGTGCTAAAGGAGAGGAAAAACCTTAATCTCCCTGTGCCAGATATGATCTCCAGGGGTCAGGGCTAAATGCTAGGCCACAGACCAGCACTGTGATCTGAGGCAGGTCCCCACTCTGTCACAGACTTCAGTTCACCCGAAGATGTGTTAGTGATTCAGCTGAGACAAGCTCCGAAGCTTCTGCTGTGTGACTGAGTGCATTGCTTAGGAGAGTGGTGCACGCCAGGAGCAGAGCAGACCAGACAGGGAGACCGTAGGGTAGGAGATGCAGGGCCTGGGCAGCGTCTCCATGGAGGACGAGGCTCTCAGAATGGAATGGTTGGCCTTTAGGGCAGTGTTTGTCTCTGTATGTCACCCGACCCAAGTAGGAAAGAGCAGAAGATAGGCTGGTTGTCACAATTACCTGTGTCCTCTCCATGCTGGTGTACCTAAAACTGACTGAGTGGCACATAGCTCATCGGTAGAGACCTGTAGCATCTCTGATTGATGCTAGCTAGCATCTGCAGCATCTCTGAACAAATGAACAAACTGGCCTCCTGAGGGGAGGGTCTGGCTACAGAGAGGAGCATGCTCTTGTAAAAGAACCTCAAATGAGGTCTGTCCCTCACCCAGCCTTACAGATACTACGTGGACCTTGACCTGGTAAGACACCATAGCAGCTGCTTCTGCCTAAGTTCCCACACTGACTGAATTCACCACCATTGGGTTATGAAGAACTTCACAGGATGGAAATACCCTGAAATTTGAACCTAAGAGCATGCCCTGAATCACTACCTGGCAGTGGCTGTCGCATGAATGTTCCTTATAAAATTTCCACCAAAATGAAACATTTGTCCCAGAAAGGAGAATCCCAGGAACCTCAGGGGCTGGACAAGAGGTAAACAAAAGGTCAAATATCTTGAGAGAATGGAAGTTTGAAAGATTCTTGAGGACCCTACCAACAGTATAAAAGGGGAAAAAACGGTTTCCAGAGCTGGAGACTGAGCAGCCAAACCAGGGAGAGAGAGAGAAAGATGTTCAGAGTGTTGAGCTGCCTGCCAGCTGTGCAGAGGCTCAGGGATGCAGTGTCCCAGCTTCCTCACTGGAACGGGGCGGGCTATCTGGTGTCACAGCTGCTTTCCGGTTATCGTTGCTCCTTGTCAGCAACCTTCACAACACTCCTGCTGGCAACCTCAATAAAAACTCACTGGCTCGTCAGGGAAATGCGAATCAAACTACTTTGAGATTCCATATTGCACCTGTCAGAATGACTACGATCAATAACACCAGTGACAGCTCATGCTGACAAAGATGTGGAGCAATGGGAACACTCTTCCATTGCCGATGGGAGAGGAAACTTGTACAGTCACTATGGAAGTCAGTATGGGGGTTCTTCAGAAAGATGGGACTCTCTCTACCTCAACATCCAGCTGTACCACTCTTGGGCGTACATTCAAAGGATGCTTCATCCTACCACAGAGACACCTGCTCAACCATGTTCTTAGCTGCTCTATTCAGAATAGCCAGAAATTGGAAACAACCTAGATGTCCCCCAATAGAAGAATAAATAAAGAAAATGTGATACATTTTAAAAAATTATATCATGAAAATTTCAGGCAAATGGATGGAACTAGAAAAAAAATCACCTTAAATGAGGTAGTCCAAACAAAAAGATAAATATGGTATGTATTCACTGATATCTGGATATTGGCCATTAAATAAATGATAACCAAGCTGAGACCTGTAGACCCAGAAATGACAATCATAGAGAAAGGGACTGGGGGTGGGAATGGGGGGCATAGATCTCCCTGGGAGGTAAGGAAGAATAGATTTTATGGGTGGAATGGAAGTGGCCTGTGTCAAGTGACCAGGGAGAGGAATCGATTTCCCAAACTGCTTCTAGGGAAAAACTCAATTGGCCAGGGATGTCACCTCCCCTGGGGAAGTTAAATTTAGGAACACCAAAGAGAGTCTTGTTGTGGGAAAACCCTGCTAATTTTAAGGTTGAAGTCTACCATTGTCTAGATGTCCTACTGAACTCTGTGCAAAATGTGTGCAAAATGGAGGACTCCCTTCACTAGCAGGGCTCCCCCTTCTCTGACCTTGTCTGAGGAGTTTAAAAATCCCTACATGCCTCTTCCTGCAGAATGTCACATAACCTTGGTTAAACTTTAGTTTCAACTTCTTTCACCAGTTCAGCTAGCACTTGAGATTTCTAGAATGTCTTTCTATGCTAATGAGGCATTTCAGTACCTTAAGCCCTCAGCCAATGACCTTTGCCCATCTTGGATATTCTGACCCCTATTCCCAAAACTATACAATCCTTGATTCACTCCAAGTAAAGTGAGCTGTCCCCCGGCAGCTGTCCCCGCTGTCATCATTACTGTATGCAGTCATCAGAGGGTTTCGGAACCCTACTGCCGAGTCTCTGTTCCATTGTTCCCGATGGACAGATATCAGATGACAATCCCTGAGGGCAGGGAGGGTCAGGGCCACACCTGTTTAACTCAGAGATTGGCTTTGGGATTCATCAGTGGGGAAATGTTTCCGAGGACACAGCATTGTAAGAGCTCTATCATTTACTTTTTTGTTGTTGTTGTTTTGTTTTTCAAGACATGGTTTCTCTGTGTAGCCCTGGATGCCCTGGAACTCACTTTGTAGACCAGGCTGGCCTCAAACTCAGAAATCCGCCTGCCTCTGCCTCCCAGGTGCTGGGATTAAAGGCGTGCGCCACCACTGCCTGGCACTCTATATTTACTAAGGCCTGTGGGTAGTGAGTGCATCAGCCACCCTCTGTCTAACGTGGTCCTTCAGCGAGAGATAGTTTTTGGTCACTGGAGCAGAAACTGACGCATAACCAGCTGGGGCCAATGAGATGGCTCAACAGGCAAAATCACTTACCACCAAGGTGGAAAACCTGAATTCCTTCCCCAGGACCTACATGGTACAAGCAGAGAACTACTCCCACAAGCTGTCCTCCAGCCTCCATGTGTGTGTTGTGAGAAACGAAGGCATAGGTCATCACTGACACTGGGCCAAGAAAATCTTTGATTCTTTTAGTCTTTGCTTCCTAGCCTCAGTCTACCTGTAACAGTTCCACATTGACAAGACCTGGAGGCAATGAGGATGGAAGGGATGACATTGGCCGACAAGTCCCAGCCTCCAGTAAGCTCAGCTTTCATCTTTTTCAAGAGAGGCGGGGGAATAGTCACATTCCTGAAAACACACCAACTGGAATACCAAGACAGAAAGCAAACAGCTAGAAAACCAGCGCTCTCTGTAGAGAGCTTTCAAGAGATCTGCCTGGACTGGTCCTTCCGTGAGAAGGTCTGATTCAAAAGCCAGGCATCTGGGAGAGCCTCGGTGGACCCTTGAATCTGACACCTAGGACCCCAGCACTCCTGGATCCCAAATGACTTGGACAGGAAGGAGAGGACTTGGAAAGAGGGAGCCAGTGACCTCACCCCCTGATGGAAAGCATGGTGTCTGTTCTTAGTAGGCATAAAAAGCCAACTGCATATGATGGTAGAGACAGAGGTTAGCCATGGCTGAGCTAGGTAGGGGACACATAAAAGAGACATAGACCTGAACATCAGATTCTTACAATTGGGTAGAGAGAGAGCAAGCGTGGAAGGGGAGAGGGACTGGGTCTGAGAAATGAACCTCAGCATGGAAAGACAAGATGTTCACGGCCATAGAGTCCTAAAGGAACAGGGATGGCAGGCTTTCTCGATGACCGTCACAAGGCAGGAGGGGGCATGGCCTAGCCACACGGAGGACCCGTGCTACTGGAAGGAGAAGCCACTTGTGCTGGTTAGTATTTTTGTGGAGCCGATGCTAGCTACAGTCATCTAGGAAGAGGATTTGCCTCCATCAGATTGGCATGAAGGTGGGGCATTTTCTTCATTCCTTATTGATATAGCAGAGCCCAGTGCACTCTGGGAAGTGCCATCCCTGGTCCTGAGATAGATAAGAAAGGATGCTGAGGAAGCCAGAGGAGCAGCCTGTGCTTCAGTTCCTGCATCCAGGTTCCTGCCCTGAGTTCCTGCCTCCAGGTTCCTGTCTCCACTTTCCTGCCTCCAGGTTCCTGCCCTGGCTTCCCTTCATGATGGTGTGTAAATGGTAAGCTGATATAAAATCCTTTTCCTTCCCACTTTGCTTTTTGTCTAGTGTTTATCACAGGAAAGTAGGGTGCTGCTCCTGGCCTAAAACCCTAAGTACTATCACAGATCCCAAATATCCAGCATCCCATCAGTCATGTAAAACAAAGAATGAAATTTAACCAGATCCTACAAAACCCATAGAAGGGCAGAGAGCTTTAAAATCCACGGCCAACAACCAAAACTTTCCTGTCTGCTACAGGTGATGGAAACTCTTGAGCTGGTGGATGAAGGCGGGTTGTGGAAAGGGGTCATGCTATTTGGGATGTTCTTCAGATTCGGGAGCACAGAGGGCCACTATTTTGCCAAGAAGCAAGCTGTGTGTGTTGCGGACACTTATGAGAGTGCCCAGTTTTCCCTTCATCTGCATGTCTCCAACTTCTGTTCCACGTCTCCAGCCGTTCCCATATGTTCCCATATGTGAACACAGATTTTAAAGCCACAATAAATGCCAGGGAAGCAGCTGTGGAATGACCCACACCTTTGCTCATCTTCAGCACACAATCACATCATTTAAATGACCTCCTGCTCCCTCTGCCCACTCACCCTCTGCGTTCAGGGCAAGCAGAGAGAACAGTCCACATTTCCCATTCACGACCTCGGGTGTTAGCCCTAGCCTTCAACCTTCCTCAAGATAGGGTCTCTTGTGTCGTTTTTCCACTGTGTACACCAGACTATCCAGTTTCTCTCTGAGTTCCCAGGATTCTTCAGTCCCTGCCTCTCATCTCCCCAATACAGGCACTGAGCTTATGGACACTCCTCCTGGATTTTCATTGGTTCTCAGGATTTGAACTAAGTCTTCATGCTTATGCAGCAAGTGCTTTTACCCACTGAGCCATCTCTTTAGCCCAGTTTTGTGTATTCTTAATGGCTGAGATTTGAGAGTGGAACCTCCCAGAGAGAACCCACAAGTTTGCTCAGCTCACGAATGTCATCCCCCACCCCACACACCCGTGCTTCCCCCGCACCCCACCTTCCCCAGCACTCCCCCAGCTGTCTTGGAACTCACATTGTAGACAGAGCTGGCCTCGAACTCAGAGATCCATCTGTCTCTGCCTCCTGAGTGCTGGAATTAAAGGCGTGCGCCACTACCACCACCTGAATCTCTTTTTAAAACTTTCCATACCTTCCTGTCCACGGCATCTCACACAAGATAGGAAACAGGCCTTGGGAATGAAAAGAAGTAAGACCAAGATCCACCTGGAGTGTTGGAAAGTTCCCTTCCGTTCCAGTCTTTCGTGGGCTTCCCCACTGGGCTGGCAGAATTGTTACCTTTCTCTTTCAACCCATGACAGCATCCAACTTTTTGCATGTGGCTGCAAACCAGTAAGCCTGACCCCTACTCCCCAGGATCCCAAACAGGCCAGCCCAGCCCCAGGGAAATCTGCCCAGTACTCTGGGGGTGGAGCCTCTCCACATACAAAGTTGTCTCCCCACACCTGCTCCTCTGTCACAGTCCAGAAGACTGGGGGACACACGGGGACTGCAAACTCAATCACAGAAAGGAGAGGTAGAAAACCGATAGTTCAGATCTCCCCCCACCCTCACGTCCTTCCCCAGAGCTTCATGAAACAGGCTTCTCTCGCTGGAGCAGGAGACAGTGAGGGACTCCCAGGGAAGCATGTCAGGAAGGGTGGAATGATCCAGAAAAGCAACCGAAACCACTGTGTGTGTATGTTTGTGTGTGGGTGTGCATGCGCGTGTGCGTGCGTGTACATGTGTGTGTGTGCGTGTACATGTGTGTGCGTGCGTGTGTATATGCATGCATGCGTGTGTGTGTGTGCATGTGTGTATGTGTGTATGTTTGCATGCGTGTATGTATGCGTGTGTGTGTGCGTGTGTGCATGCGTGTGTGTGTGTGCGCGTGTATGCATGTGTGTGTGTGTATGTGTGTGTGTGTGTGTGTAAGCCCACTTGTGGGTTTCTATGACTCATCCCCACCCTTGTTAGTGAGAAATGCAACCTAGCTTCTACTCACTATTTCCTCGGGACCACAAGTGGCTCCCCAGCCTGCGGGCCCTCAGATGACCTAGTCCACAGCTCTCTCCTTGTTCACTTTGAATGGCACCTTGCCCAACCATGACCATCTACAGAACTCACCCAGAGAACTCCCGGGAGACTGTCAAGCAGGACGCTAGGCTCTATGGTGATCACACCACTTAGCGTCATCGCCATAGGGACCATAGACGACATCTCACCTGGTACCTGCTCCGCTCCCTCCCCACACTCGCACGCACAGGGCTGGACAATAAGTGGCCAAGGTCATTCTTCATGACTCCTGGTCACACTCATGACTCATCAGGCTGAAAGGATACACCCAGCCTGGGCAGAGCCAACTGAATGAGGACGTGATCAGAAGTTATGGGGCCACAGCTTCAAGAGAGGGTATGGACCACAGGAGCTGTGCAGCAGCCGTGCTTGGCCTGGCAAGGGAAGGAGTGGGGATTGATGAATGTTGGATCTACCCACACATCCTGCCCTGGGGCCCAAGCCTCCCTCTACCTAGTGCCTTCCCTGACACTGCCCCCCCCCCAGGTTTGTTTTTTTGTTTTTTTGTTTTTCTCAGAAAAGCTCCTACTAAGGCAGTGAGTCACCACTTCCTGAGCACACCCCTCTTTATCTTGTTTGCATTTTCTTCTCACCCTATTCCTGCGAGACAGTACCATCTGCATGTTATGGCCAAAGCAGCTGAGTCATAACCCTCTCAAGGTCATGGACCAGGACCCAGCATGGCCTCTCCCCCACCTCACCCTTAACCTCAAAAGAGCACTTCTGTTGCAACCAAGGGTTTTGTTTTTGTTATCTTTTTCAGTGCAGTGGGATCTTTCATAGCCCAGGCATGACCCAAGAGTCTGGACATTTAACTGTCATCAAAAATCAACCTGGAAACTGGAATTCATTGTCTTGTGCAAAGGAAGGTGGGTGGGGACATGGACTCTCACAGGTGTGTGCAAAGTGAAAGCTAGCTTGATTAAGAAAGATTGGGGGGACAGGGTGAGGTGGCACACACCTTTAATCTCAGCACTTGAGAAGTAGAGGCAGGCAAGTAGAGGCAGGCAATCTCTGTAAATTCTAGGTCGGCCTGGTCTACAGAGAAGCTAGGGCTACACAAAGAAACCCTGTCTCAAACAAAACACAACAAAAGAAGAGTTAGGGCCAAGTGAGAAATGGGGGTGGGGAAGGAGGGATTAAGGAATGATGAAAGAAGTTGCTGAAGTTTAGGGGGTTCCCCAGGGAGGAAAGGCCTGCTTCTCCTTTGTCTATGAGTTTTACAGGGAAACTGGACAAAGCCTGAGGTGGCCTCTTTTTGAGACTGATTGTTTTCTGGCTCTTGTGCACCAAGCCAAAGAGGGGCCCACATGCTCTGTGCATGCCAGCCAGGGAGAAGACCACGTGTTTTTCCTAGGTTGTCCACCCAGTTTGGAGTAGTTAAAGCTGCTCAGGACATCTCTCTGAGCTCAGCTTTGACCTTGAGTAGCTAACTGTTAAGCCACTGGCCAGCTTTACTAGCCTGGGCCCCTGTAACTGTCTAGGGCACCATTAATTACACTCTCTGTCCTTGAGTTTACAAGGCAGCTGGTCCCTTTATCACAGCAGACAGTTGACTCTGTCATGGCCACCAAGCTGTAGTTCTCCTTGGTGAGTCAGTATTCGGCTCCTTGTCTGCGGGGGTCTCTGTGGTCTTGGAGCCCCCCTCATGGTTAAGTATGTCACAGTGGACATCGCCGGAAGCCAGGCTACATGAATGGACACAGTGCCTTAGATATGCTTCTGGGGGGGGGGGGCTTTAAAGGTCGCAGAGCCCCGTCTTCCCTCTCACCTGCCTCTCTTGAGCATCCATCATCTCCTCTCCAGCTCAAGCCTTCTCTTTACCTTCCTCTTCCTCACTACCTCCCACTCTGCCATTTTAATCCTCAATCTTCCTTTAAACTTCTGTAACATCTGTGAGCGGCAGGCAGTTTTCACAACGAGCCCATTCCATTGCATCTACAGAGAGCAGTTTCCTGCCCGACATACAGGGAAAGAAGCCCCAGCACCAGGGGAACCCTCAAATACACGCATTTCCGGGCACGCCCGTGGGTTTCAAGGGAGCATGAGGTGCTCCACCTCACCATCGATGTCGCAGCCCCCAGCCCCCTGTCTTTGTGATGAGGTGCATTGTGGCGCCCTCCTGGAGAATCGTTCCCTTACAGAGATACACAAAGTTGTAAGTAATATTGCAGCCGTATTTAGTATTTCTCACACTGAACTTTTTTGCCTTTCCTGGGCACCAGTGATAATGGCAGAGGGACAACGCTTCCCCTCCCATCTGGTCTAGTCATCCTTCTGATGATTTTTGCACAAGTCAGTTAATTAAGAAACTGTAACTGTTTTGGTTTTTGGTTTTCTTCTCCCCCCAACCCCCGCTGCCATTTTAATCAACAGCTCTCCTGAAGCATCAATTCACACATCATGCTAGAAGTAGAGTGTTTCCCTAGTATCCATGAGTTGCTGGGTTTGAATTCCATCAAAAATAAATACATTTGATTCAGATAACACACAATTCATTCGTCTAAAATGCTCAGTCCATTATTTTTGACATATTGATGTAATTTTTCATTGCGATATAAAAGTTCCTATATTAAAGAAACCTATATAAATATGGCTGTGTGAAATTAACTTCAGTGGCTGCAACTGCGTTAACAATGCACTTCTCAGGAAGCCACTGTCCTCTCTCTCTTCCCTCCCTCCCTCACCCTCCAAGAGAAAGAAATCCCCTCTCTCCCCCAGCCCAACCTTCCTTCCACTTGCCAATCCACCCCATGATGCTTTCTCTCCTCTGCACAACCACCAAAAGTCCAGACTTGAAGGTGAGAGGCTGGCTTGATCCACCGTGCATTTCTGCTGCTGCCAAGTTCCTATGACCGAGCTGCCAGCTTTGAGGCTATTCCCAGAGTGCTAAGCCCATGACCTCGGAGGGCCAGGCTGTAGCTCTTCAGTCTGAGGTCCTAGATTTGCCAGTCATATGTGAGAGTGAGCAGCATGGCTTTGAGGGGTAAAGGCTTCCCACTGTGCTGGCCCTGTGCAGACACGTGCTAGGTTCCCCCAGGACGCTCTTCCATCCAGATGTTGGACGCTGAAGCTCCCCCATCCAGTTGTTGGCCTGTGAGAACTTGCTTCCTTCTTCTCATCTCTTTTGCATGTAATTTCATACTGGTCCTGACTCTTATGAAAAGAACCTTCTGGAAGTTGAATCTGCTCAGGTGCTAATGTGAGTGCTGTTTCCTTGCTCTCTTCCGTGACTGTGGGGAGGGTGATGCTGAGTGGTGTTCGATTCTCACCTCTGCGGTCTAGAGATGCAGGAGGATCCTCCTCTTGGAGTCCTCTCAGAATGGGAAGAAAGGTAAATAGCCTTCTGGAAGTGAGTGTGCAGTTCACAAGTGGCCTGACACTAGCAGGAGCCTTTCTGGAAGGCTCCTAGGAAGCCCTATCAGTTCTGCCACCAAAGCCATCCTTTGGGGCTGTCATTACTGCCACTGGCTGTGAAGATGGACAATCAATGGGCAAGACCCCTGGTGAGGATCTTCTGTGTAATTAAATGTACGAGCGTGTCTTCCCACAAATGAGCACAAAAAGCTCCTGTCTGGGAATGACGTTTTCCCAATCCCGAGTGACAGCATGCTGTTGCTAGGTGCCTATTTTTTCTGCCTTTCAAAAAGAAGGTGACTAATGGGGTCAATTTAAAACACGTGTGCACGTAGGCAGTTATTCTTACACTTTGATTCCCTTTAAAATATTATCTGCCAACACTTGGACTATGTGCTGGTATGCAAATTAGACTTAATAAGGGAAGAGGCGAGATATCTTTGCTCTTAAAAAATCATATTTATAAGGTTAACAAGTTTTATATATTACATTAGGGAGCTGGGGTTAGAATACAAGACTTTATAAATGTAGTACCTGGCAAGAGATTCTCTGGCCTTCTTTTCTGCACAAAATCATTGGGTTTTTGTTTGTTTGTTTGTTTGTTTGTGGTTGTTTGTTTGATTTTTGAAAGAGAATCTCACTTTATAACCAAGGCTGAGAGAGAACTTAACCATGTAGCCCAAGCCAGTGTTAAACTCAAGGCAATCCTCTTGCCTCGGCCTCTCAGACACTGGCTATGGATGAGTGTTACTATGCCTGGCTGAGGGACAGAGAAACTTTGCATCTATGCTAAGGTCTAGCTAAATCAAAAAGAATAATTTTCTATAAAATCAAACCGTCCACACTCCCACTCCAGTGAGGCAGACACTAGAAGCTGCATGTTTGTGGTTAGTGTGCCAAAAGCAGGTGTGGGATTTTAAAATATAAGCTTCATTTCAAAACTCGAGCTGAACTACATAAGTCAATGAATTATCCATTAAAGCCAAGAAAGCGGGCAGTTTTAAGCAAAGAATAAGAAGGAAAAAGAACAACAACATCAACCAAGCTGAGCTCCCAGGGCCTAGACCACCAACCACAGAGTACGCATGGAGGGACCCATGGCTCCAACTGCATATGTGGCAGAGGATGGCCTTGTCGGGCATCAAAGGGAGAAGAGGCCCTTGGTCCTATGAAAGCTCAATGCACCCGTATAGGGGAGTGAGAGGGCGGGGAGGAAATCAGGAAAGGGGATAACTTTTGAAATGTAAATAAATAAAATATCCAATTAAAAAAAGGAAAAAAATATGAAGCTACCAAGAAAGAAGAAAGAAAGAAAGAAAGAAAGAAAGAAAGAAAGAAAGAAAGAAAGAANNAAAGAAAGAAAGAAANNNNAANNNAANGAAAGNAAAGGAAAGGAAAGGAAAGGAAAGGAAAGGAAAGGAAAGGAAAGGAAAGGAAAGGAAAGGAAAGGAAAGGAAAGGAAAGGAAAGGAAAGGAAACTGTTGCCCAGCAGACAGCATGTGCTTGTAATTGCAGTATTTGGGACACTGAGGCAGGAGGATTGCTATGAATTTAAGGTGTGTTACAAAGTGAGAACCTGTCCTAAAACAAATAAAGCACTAATGAATAAACAAAATAGGAAAGCATCGAGAGAGTCCAACCTAATAAAAGAAAATTTATGAAAGGAAGAACACACACACACATGCACACACACACACACACACACACACACACCCATAATAAAGTGATGGACTACCCTATAAGCAAACAGAACGATCTGACTCCAGCCATGTAGATGATGGGATACAATCTAGGAAACGTTCTGATTACTGAAGAAACCTCTCTGTCAAAGAGTGTCTGCTTAGTATTAAAATAGAAGCACAATTAAGTCTGTACTTGCTAAAGAGCCACATATCAGCCAAATATACTCGACACTAAATTCAGATGATTAGCTTGCCAGTGATGACTCAAAGGCTCTTTGGCAGTTTGAACACTTGGGGCCTTCACTCCAGATGTGAAGTCACAACTGTCTGTCTTCATAGATATGTAACAAGGCAGAACAGCAGAGCTCTGGTCAGGAGAATGTTAAGGGTTCATTTCTGTTTGATTTTCATAGACAGGGTCTCAATATAGACCTTAGACTGGCCTTGAACTAACTTCCTCAGCCTTTAAAGTGTTAGGCCAAACCCACTACATTATGTGCTACCACTCAGGGCCCAAACTGAAAGCTCTTGACAGCTTTCAAGTAACAGCCATTAGCATGTTCCCAGCACACACAGAGAAGAGGTCAGAGTGGAGTTCAAGTGAAGTACAACTTGGGATAGTTTGGGCACAGGATCAATAGTAAGAAATATTGTGAATAAATGAATGAGAAAATAACAGACAATAACTACTGATGCTCAAAGTAGAGATGGATAAATAGTGGCTATGCACACTCCCTCCTCCCTGCCCCATCCTTCAGAGAGATTCGACTCATCATCCAGGTAGGATCTGGCAAGAACTGGCCATAGCAGCAGGCAGATATACAGATATAGATGGAGATGGAACTTGGGGATAATTGTAAGGGATTGCCAGTAAGCACTATTGTGTATTTTTCCCCCTCCAGTCTCACTGAGGCAGGAATGAACTGCATCCACATTGTGTAGCTCTTTCCTTCCCCAACCTGAAAGACCCCACTAAAGGGAGGAAGGAAGCTCATGGGGCTTAGGAAGTTCAGGAAGCTTAGGAAACTTGCACTACCAAGGAAACTCAGGAAGTTTAGGAAACTTGCACTTCCAAGGAAGCTCAGAAAGTTACAAGATTGACCAGGCTCCTGCCAGGGTTGTATAAGTGGCTAACAATTCATGAGAGGATAGTATTATCCTTAGGAGTGCTGCCTGCTTGTTATGCAGAAATGTTCATGGATGCAACTTTTTAGAATCTTGCTCATGGCTGGGAGGAGTTTTCTGTGATGCCTTTGACACCCGGATTTCAGGAAGAGCTATCTTACCCATATTCCTGTAATTGACTCCAATAAACTTGTTTCACAGAGCTAGACTTTGGTATGGCATCAGTACCAATCTGGATTAGTAGGTATTAGTTCATAACTCCCTAGAAATAGTCATACAACAATCCCCCACTGCTACAGCAAGAAGAATGGTTTCTCCAACTTACAGAGTGGTAAAATCAGCTAGGAGCAATTCTAGAATCTTTCCCCTCCCTGGTGTGTGTTTGCTGAGAGGTAGGGTCTTGAAGGTTTTTACTCTTGAAGCAAATGATTTTTGGCAAAGCTTGACTTTCTGAGTTTGCTAGACCAGTCCTGATACGGTAGCCAAGGGCCTCAAGGGCCCCGAACTCAGGCATGGATCACCTTGATGGGCCCTGGCTACCACAGTGAAGTGAACCTGGCATTTGATGGCCACACAGGGACTCTCACTGACACTGGGATTGGCCAGAGAAAGCATTCTGCCAGGGTTAGCCACTGAAGGGCACAGGCTCAAGGCCTATTAAATGCCTTACAAGAGAAAGACCCAGTACTTCTTGAACTGAGAAGACACTAGAGGCCTGGTTGCAGCAGCTATGGCTAAGGAAGAAGGCACCTCATCTTCTCCCCCCCACTCCCACCTCATCTTCTCCCCCCTCCCCCCTCCCCACCTCATCTTCTCTCCCCCCCCCTGCCCATTTCTGAGCTGGCCTAGGAGCCAGAAGCAGCCAGTGAGAAGCAGGAATGTATGATTATATCCAGCAGACCACGCAGTCTTTCTGAGCTTGGGTCGGCTCTGAGCTTGGAAGAAAGGGAAATACTGGAGCATTTTATGGGCAACACTTAAACTTTGGACATGTTTACTACTGTATCATGAAAAAAACAGTTTATGTAGACTTGAAGTGGACCCAGCAGTCATGGGATTGCCTGAGCAGTTGACCAGGAATAGAAGATCCCATAAAACAGGGCAGAGGCAATGATGGAGGAGAAAGAGGGAAATAACAGCAACTGTAACTTCCTGCCCAGTTGGGACATTTTATCCCACTCAGTAAGTGAATAGAGGGAATGAGGTTTATATATAAGTTTGACTCAGTGCTCCCTGCTTGCCCAGCATGACACAAATCCAGATGCTGTCCTCCTGGCAGCTTCAGATAAAGGACAGCATCAGGCTCCTGCACCAGCTTTGGAGGTGTGGCTGGAAAGCCACCAAGTTCATGACTCAGGCAAGGTTGACCTCAGGCCACTTGTGACTCTGCTCCCGTGGGGGGCAGGTTGCCCTCTCACCTGCTCCTTATCACTCCCCTGGCTACAACCTTAACAACTTTAAGCACTCAAGAAAGTAGACATCAACAAACTAAATAGCCCAATTAGAAAATGGGGTACAGAGCCAGAGAATTTGAATCAGAGGAGTCTCGAGTGGCCGAGAAGCACGTAAAGAAATGTCCAACATCCTTACTCACTGGGGAAATGCAAATCAAAATGATTCTGAGATTCCACCTTACACACATCAGAATGGCTAAGATCAAGAACTCAAGTACAGCTCGTGCTGGTGAGGATGTGGAGCAAGGCAACACTGCTCTGTCGCTGCTGCGAATGCAAGCTTGTACAACCACTTTAGAAATTAATTTGGTGGTTTCTCAGAAAATTGGTAATCGTCGTACCTCAAGACTCAGCTATGCCACTCCTGAGCATATACTCAAAAGATGCTCAAACACAGCACAAGGACACTGGCTCAACTGTGTTCACAGCAGCTTCCTTTGTAATAGCCAGAAACTGGGAATAACCCAGATGTCCCTCATCTGAAGAATCGATAAAATGTGGCGCATTTACACAATGGAATATTATTCAGCTATTAAAAACAAGGACATCATAAATTTTGCAGACAAATTGATGGAATTAGAAACTATCATCCTGAGTGAGGTAACCCACACACAGAAAGTTATGCGTGGTGTGTATTACTTATAAGTGGACATTAGCCATAAAATACAGGATAACCATAGAAACCCAAAGGAACTAAGGAATAAGAAGGGCCCAAGGGAGGATGCTTGACTCTCATGCAGAAGGGGAGGTGAAATAGACATCAGAGGTGGATGGAGGCGAGAAACTGGGTGGGAGAGTGAGTGAAGAGGGGAACGGGGGGGGGGGAATCAGGTGTGGGGAGAGGATAGGAGAGGGCTGGGAGAGAGAGCAGAGACTAGTGTGTGAGGGTATCTCTGGGACAAGCTGAAGTCCTGGGACAAGGGGAGGCTCTAACTCTGTGATGGGTGGCCCTAGATGAGACTCCTAGCAGCTGGGGATGCAGACAGAGACTGGGGTGGCCACCTCCTGTGAGGAGGTGGGATTTCCTGTGGAGGGAGAGGGACACCAACCCATCCACAGGGTGTTTGAAGTAGGTTTTGATGCGCAGGGATGGGATGGAGTGGAGATGGAGGGAATGGCCAACCAGAATCTGTCCCAACTTGAGACCCATGCCATGGGGAGAGAGCCGACCCCTGGCATTATTACTGACACTCTGCTATGCTTGCCGACAGGAGCCTAGAATAGCTATCTCCTGAGAGGTTGCGTCCAGCAGCTGATGCAAATGGACGCAGAGAGCCACTGACAAACATTGGACAGAGCTTGGGAAGGGGAAGTCTTGTGGGGGATAGGATTGAGGGAGCCAGAGGCGTCAAGGACACCACAAGAAGACCCACAGAGTCAACTGGCCTGGGTCCATGGGGGCTCACCAAGACTGAACCCCCAACCAGGGAGCGTGCAGGGGCTGGACCTGGGTCCCCTACACATTTGTGGTGGATGTGCAGCTTGGCCTTCGTGTGGGTCCCCTGGAGGCCGGTGGCTGTCTCTGACTCTGCCTGTCTTTGGATTTTCCTGTCTTGTTGAGCCTCAGTGGGTTGGAGATGCGTTTGGTCCTTCTGTGACTTGGTGTGCCAGGGTGGGTTTCTCCTCAGAGGAGGGTATGGGGGAGGGGCTTGTGAGGATGGGACTGGGAGGAGAAGAGGGAGGGGGGCTGTGATCAGGATGTAAAGTGAATAAATAAATAGATGGGGGAGGCGACCTTGAGAGCCACATTAGCCAAGAGTAAATGTTTCTGTTCAAACCGCTTCACATGGCTCCCCACGATCCCTTCTCTCTCTCTTTTCTTGTTTTATATTTTTAAACTGAAGACAGAGCCTGGCTATGTAGCCCAAACTAGCCTTCACCTTGTCGTGATCCATACGATGACCTCCACCTTCTGAGTCACTGCTATTATGGGCCTGTGACTATGAGACTAGTGTCTTCTTTCTTTAGAATTTAATTACCCTGGTATTTTACAATACTAATCGGCATTGAGCTAACCTGGTGTGGGAACCATTTCCCAGAGGGAATGACTGAGGCCAAGAGAGGCAGGCTGCCTCAGGCTGCATCCCATGGTGAATCGACGCATGGAGTGGCTGACGGGCTTGTCACAGACCTCATCTAACAAATGGCAGAGGGTTTTCTGACGCCTAGGGTACCTTCAGAGAGTGAGCATAGAGACCCAGACAGGCCTAATGCCACCTCCTCTGACTCATGCCACTTTGCAGGTTACCAAAGGGTTTCAGCCATGTGCTCATTTTTTATAGCAGTCATAAGGAAGCCCAGCAGATGTTATTATTCACATTTTAGCGACATGGAGAGTGGAAGGACAGGCCTTGGGGGTACACAGATATTAAAGGGAGAAGGAACCATGACCTCAGACGGGGCAGCGAAACCTGCAAACTTCCCTCAAAATGAGGTCATGCTTAGCCGAACAAGAGCACATGGGAACATCTTGGGGGTCCGGCAGATGTCCCCCTGGGCGATGGAGCCGGGTCAGGAGGGCAGATGGCTTTCCATTTTTATCCATCTTTTACAGGTTTCTCCAATACGGCTCCATATGGGCTTAGCCTGGTAGTTAGAGCAGCACTTTGAGTCCCAGGAGAAGCCACAACAAAGTGCCCCCCTTCTTGGGTTCCCCGTTGTGTCCTAGGAACCTGTGTGCCAAACTGGGCTTCCAGAGCGCAAGCTGTGCCCGGACAGGACAGCTCACTGGAAATAGAAGTGGCTGTGGGGAAAGACACTTGCCATCTGGGAGCAGCTACTCTGCCAACACAGCCATTTTCCTCTCCAGAATGTCAGGAAAGAAATGGGAGCAGCTGAGCGCTCCACTAGGTCCCCACACCCCCACCCACGCCTCTCAGCCCCCAAGCCCCCACCCCACACCTCTCAGTCCCCATGCCTCACCCCCCCCCCCCAATGCTCCCGGTGCTGCTCCGAGTGCCTCTTCTCTACGGAGGGGCGTCTCAATACAAAGACAGAGTAACACCTAAGATTTGGCACACTGTGGGGTCTAATTGAGAAAATTAGAATCAGAAGACCGAGTGGCTTCCCAGATTTTGTTCAGATTGCGAATGAGATGCCCAAAGATGTCTCCCCCCCCCCCCCCCTTTTTACGTTCAGCCGTCTCTGTCTTTTAACGTCAATGCCAGCCAGTGCTTAAGGTAACAAGCGGCCGCTGTAATTTCTCACCCGGTTAATTTCCACACTGAGATTCGGGAGGATGGCTCGGAATGGCTACTTCTTCGGGGCTTTTTAATGACAAAGCATATTTAGACAGGCTAAATTTGGCCAAATAAATAAATGTAAGTTCAGAGCCTTCAATTTACCAAAGCACATTTCAAAAGCAAGAGGAGACATGAAAGGCAACAACCCTACCCAGACCCTCACAGTTTCCAAGGAAAGTTCCTGTAATCTTGAAGAATAATAAAAGCTCACGGATATATTTGGAAGTTTTGAATGGTGGAACTGTTTCTGAGAGCATTTGTTTTTTTTCAACATCCCAAGTGAAAAATGAGAACAAGGCCTAAATTGTTTGGTAAAGAGCAAAGAACCCTTTGGTTTGAGAAAAGGAGAGAGAGAGAGAGAGAGAGAGAGAGAGAGAGAGAGAGACTGGAACCAAAATCCTGCACGGGGCTGGCTGGCACTTACCAGAAAATATGTATAAAGGCAGTTTTTGCCAGAAACAAACACACACACACACCCCTCAAACAAAGAGTATATCTTATAATTGTCTTCATTGTTGTATTTGTTTGTTTGAGTTTGAGGTAGATAGTCCAGGCTAGCCCCCAACTCAGCTATGGAGCCGAGAACAACCTTGAACTCCTGCTCAGTAATGCTGGGATTACAGGTATTCACCTCCAAGGCTACCTTGTTATCCTATTGTTCCATCAACTTCATGCCATATTGAATCGTCTGAATTTTCTTTTTGACTTTTAGGTGCTGGTGTCTTGGGCTTGACTGAGTTGAGCCTGCCAGGCTCAGGAGACTAATTTAACCTTTCCTCCTGACTCTCGGACGTCCAAGCCACTCAAACGTGCAGAGGGAGAAAAGCTGGGGGTCTGAGCCTAGGGGGACAAAATGGCTGAGTGAGGATGTAGAGTTGCTTTTGGATGGAAGATGGAATGAAGTTTCTAGAGAAGTGTCTAGATAGAGGAGAAGTTTTGGGAGCAGAGAGATAACAATGAACGTGACGGGAGTGTGTGTGAATAGACTTGGGAGACCCCAGCACCTCTGGCATTGTCTCTATTCCTGTGTTCTTGCACGCTGGATTGGGGGGGACAGAGCCATTAGGAACTGTCTGCAGTTCTCTTGAGTTTCTCAAAAGCCTTTCCTGCTCACGGCTGGGTTCTGTGCTCCAAGCAGGAGGAAGCACACGTGACCACCCTCCACCGTAGCCACCCTCTGCGTCCCAGACACAGGGCTCCAAGACAGCTCCCTCCCCTGGACTGAAGGCAGAGTCCTTGAAGGCTGGGGGTTGTGAGGCCAGAGTCCCATTCTGCTGCTCTGGGATCAGATGGTGCTATGGGGTTTCCCAAGGACCTAAGGGGGCTGTTTATACCACGTTCTGACATCAGATGGGCAGGGGAGAGTTGCGGAATAACTTCAACATGCTTCAGATGTTGAGCTTTACCTTCGGCGGCACCATCATAATTCCTAAACACAAAACAGAAATGCTTCCCACTGTGGCCCCTGAAGGCTACTCTGGCTCGCACCACTTGGTCTCTCGCCAACGCTGCCATCTTGGTGGAGCTCTGTGGGGCCTTTCCAGTCCTTTGTTCAGTCACACCTGAAATGGACTTCTTCATTCTTTTCCATTCTTCCACCAGCCAGGCTGCAAACCTCACCCGAGCCCTTTATTCTAGAGCCTGCCCAGGTAAAGCAGAGGCTCTGTAGAGACTCATGGCAGCCCTTCCCCCCATACCTCTAACCAATGACTTCAAGGGCCTGGGGGACTGCAAGAGATGCACCGTATAACTCGCGGTGGATCCTGTTCCACTCCCTTTCAAAAACTAGGGAGAGAAAGACCTCCCCAAGTAAGGATTCTGTCACCATGTGGCTAGTTTCAAAAGAAAGAACCTGCACCATGCCCAGAAATGAATATTTCTTGTACTCGTGCCAACGTAACCAGTTGCGTGTGCTATGCATGAGGCTCTGAATTGATTCTACATGTGCTATGTGTGAGGCTCTGAACAGATTAACTCAACAGCAGTGTGATGTGCTTCGTCTGTGGCACTCTACACTCACTGGGTGTCAGTGACACTTGATACCATAGTAGCCTGTCTCTCTCCTTACTGTAAGAGCAGGCAAGCTTCAGGAGCCTGAGTCACCCAGCTACCTACACACCACACACACACACACACACACACACACACACTGCTGCGGGGAGAAGGTCTCTAGAAGAGTGGATGTCTGATAGAGAATTTGTGCATTTAAATGTTTGTTGTAGCCGGGCGTGGTAGCGCACGCCTTTAATCCCAGCACTCGGGAGGCAGAGGCAGGCAGATTTTTGAGTTCGAGGCCAGCCTGGTCTACAGAGTGAGTTCCAGGACAGTCAGGGCTATACAGAGAAACCCTGTCTCAAAAAACCGGAAAAAAAAAATGTTTGTTGAGCTCTGATTAATTGCCCAAGTCCACCTCAATACGTGAAGAGACATTTGGATAAAGTCCAGCCCTTGCATTCCAGAAAGGTTATAGACTCAGAGTGGATACCATCTGACCTAAGACCTCAACACAGGAGGAAGCAAACAGATGAAAGATGGAGTGAGCCTGGCAAAGCTCTGCTTTCACTGTAGGGTGAAGCTGCTCACATTATCTGGGACTGAGGACAGGGACTTAGTGATGCCATTTACTTCCTCCAAAGGGCAAAGAGAGTTGGCACCTGAGTCCCCAGCAGAAACACAGTGTGCCCAGGCACCAGCCCTTTCTTCTCCTACCCCACCTCTGTGGTGATGACAACTAGATCTCACCCCAACAGTTTTCCAGTTTTCCTCAGAATCATATGGGCACTCCATTGTCCTAGGGACAGGTATTCTGGGAAAAAAGGTAGAAAGAGGTCCATTTGTGTTTTGTTTTGTTTTTAAAAAGGTAGAGTCTACTTGTACAAAGCTCGAATCTAAGTGGATCAAAGACCTCCACACAAAACCAGAGACACTGAAATTGGTAGAGGAGAAAGTGGGGAAAAGCCTCGAAGATATGGGCACAGGGAAAAAATTTCTCAACAGAACACCAATGGCTTATGCTGTAAAATCAAGAATTGACAAATGGGACCTCATAAAATTGCAAAGCTTCTATAAGGCAAAAGACACTGTCAACAAGACAAAAAGGCCACCAACAGATTGGGAAAGGATTTTTACCAATCCTAAATCTGATAGAGGACTAATATCCAATATATACAAAGAGCTGAAGAAGCTGGACTCCAGAAATTCAAATAACCCCATTAAAAAATGGGGTACAGAGCTAAACAAAGAATTCTCAACTGAGGAATACCGAATGGCTGAAAAACACCTGAAAAAATGTTCAACATCCTTAGCCATCAGAGAAATGCAAATCAAAACAACCCTCAGATTCCATCTCACACCAGTCAGAATGGCTAAGATTAAAAATCAGGTGACAGCAGATGCTGGCGAGGTTGTGGAGAAAGAGGAGCACTCCTCCATTGCTGGTGGGATTGCAAGCTAGTACAACCACTCTGGAAATCAGTCTGGCGGTTCCTCAGAAAATTGGACATAGTACTACCGGAGGACCCAGCAATACCTCTTCTGGGCATATACCCAGAAGATCTTCCAACTGGTAATAAGAACACATGCTCCACTATGTTCATAGCAGCCTTATTTATAATAGCCAGAAGCTGGAAAGAACCCAGATGTCCCTCAATAGAGGAATGGATACAGAAACTGTGGTACAGTTACACAATGGAGTACTACTCAGCTATTAAAAACAATGAATTTATGAAATTCTTGGGCAAATGGATGTATCTGGAGGATATCATCCTTAGTGAGGTAACCCAATCACAAAAGAAGTCACTAGATATGCACTCACTGATAAGNGGATATTAGCCCAGAAACTTAGACTACCCAAGATATATTTTGCAAAACACAAGAAAACCAAGAAGGACAACACATTTGTGGATACTTCATTCCTCCTTAGAATAAGGAACAAAACACCCATGAAAGGATATAGGTACAGAGACAAAATTTAGAGCTAAGATGAAAGGATGGACTATCCAGAGACTATCCCATCCGAGAATCCATCCCATCATCAGCCACCAAACCCAGATAGTATTGCACATGCCAGCAAGATTCTGCTGAAGGGACCCTGATATAGCAGCCTCTTGTGAGGCTATGCCAGTGCCTGGCAAACACAGAAGTGGATGCTCACAGTCATTTATTGGATGGAACACAGGCCCCCAATGGAGGAGCTAGAGAAAGTACCCAAGGAGCTGAAGGGGGCTGCAACCCTGTAGGTGGAACAACAATATGAACTAACCAGTACCCCCTGAGCTNNTGTCTCTAGCTGCATATGTAGCAGAAGACGGCCTAATTGGCCATCATTGNGAAGAGAGGCCCCTTGGTCTTGTAAACTTTATATGACCCAGCACAGGGGAAGTAGTGGGAGTGGGTGGGTAGGGGAGCAGGGGTTGGGGGGGGGTATAGGGAACTTTCAGGATAGCATTTGAAATGTAAATAAAGAAAATAATAAATAAATAAAAAGGTAGAGTCTAATTTTTTTTGGAATTTGCCCAAACTTAAATATACAGTACATGCACAGACACACACACACACACACACACACACATACACAGACACACACACAGATAGGCACACACAGAGACACACAGACACACACATAGAGACACAGACAAACACACACAGATAGGCACACACATAGACACACAGACACACACAGAGATAGGCACACACATAGACACACAGACATATACATAGACACACAAACACACAGACACACACAGATAGGCACAGACAGACAGACACAGACACAAGAGTGCACGTGCAGTGCACACACACTATCCATCTATCCTCCATCTACCCACCCTGGCACATACCAGCCCAGCAGCTCACGCATCCATCCACACATCTGTTACCAATGGAAACCAAAATAAGAAAACAGAGGCTCAGTATATTATGGCACGGGGTGGAAGGCTTCCTGCTTGAATGCAAAATGCCAACCAAGAAGAAACGCATGCCTCCTAACCCCAGCACATCCCTCCCTGCCCTTCTTACAAAAGTCCCCAGTTCCATGAGAAAACATAACAAACCACATTACATAGGAAGGCCACATCTAATTGGGTTTTGAGGAAGTGCAGGCAGTCCTGTGCTGGTCTGCCTGACCCCAACACCCACTCGATACATTCTAATTATAGAGGAAAGACGTGGGGCCTGACCCAGGGGCTGTTTCCATGAAGGCAGATTTCTCCATAAACAACGGAGGGCAGGCTTGGAAAACAGCTTTACAGACCAGACTGTAGAACTTGGGCAGGACAGTTCTCTGGAAATGTCCACCATCCACTAAGAGGCCGGAAATATGGGGGTAAATGTGTATTCTGGCTTCTTTCAAGCAAAATGATTTAATTTTAAGAGTTTCAATTCATAAAACAGTCTAGCTAATTTTCCAAGGGGGAAAAATGGGCGTACTCTGTTTTCTCTTCATTCTTCAAAGAGTATTCAGGCCATGGAAAGAATTTACAATTTCCTTAAAGGTCTTAAAGGGGACGTTACCTTAGAAGAGACTAGAGAATGAGGGAGGGACTGGTTTAACATGAATTAAATAAAGGCTTTTATTTTTAATATAAACTCTCTAGGGCTTAGATTAGAAACTAGAGGCAGGCCCGGCAGTAGAAGCCTGTAATTCAGCACTTCAGATACAGAAATAGGAAGATCACTGAAGTTCAAGTTCAGCTTGGTCAACATAGCAAGTTTCAGGCCAGCCAGCATTACATAGTGAAAAACAGGGGCATGGTTCCTGGAGAGATGGCACAGTGGTTAAGAGCGCTGGCTGCTTTTCCAGAGGAGCTGAGTTCAATTCCCAGCACCCACTTGGTGGCTCACAGCACTCTGTAACTCCGTTCCAAGGTGTCCAACGCCCTCTTACAGCCTTTGAGCACTGCATGTGTGTGGTGCACACACATACATGCAGGCAAAGGACAAAGATACTTAAAGGAAAATAAATAAATCTTTCCTAACACTTAGATATCAGCTTAAGCTTCTATATTCACAAGTTAAAAAATAAAGGGGGGGGGAGTGGGCTGGAGAGATGGCTCAGTGGGTAAGTACACTGACTGCTCTTCTGAAGGTCCTGAGTTCAAATCCCAGCAACCACATGGTGGCTCGCAACCATCTGTAATGGGATCTGACGCCCTCTTCTGGTGTGTCTGAAGACAGCTACAGTGTACAGTGTATTTATTTATAGTAATAAATAAATCTTTGGGCCAGAACCAGCAGGTTCTGAGAGAGCAGAGTTGACCGGAGCGAGCAGAGGTCCTAAAATTTAATTCCCAGCAATCACATGAAGGCTCACAATTATCTATACAGCTACAGTGTTCTCATATACATAAAATCAATAAATCAATAAATAAATCTTAAAAAAGAAAAAGAAGCTAGGTGTGGTGGCTCGTGCCTTTAATCCCCAGAGCTTGGGCCAGAGGCAGGCAGAGCTTTGTGAATTTGAGGCCAGCCTGGTCTACAAAGCAAATTCCAAGACAGCCAGGGCTCTGTTACACAGAGAAACTCAGTCTTGAAGAACAAAACAAACAAACAAGCAAACACCAAAGGAAAGAGAAAAGCAAAAACCCTTCTACATACACCAATTTCTTCCAGTTTGGGAAGGAAAGTCTTCAACAGGGTACAATTCAGGTTCATAGATACATAGATTATAGAACTAGGAACTATAGGGTTTTTAAAGTGTATTAACATGTATTTTATTAGGTGCTCAGTCTGGCCATCCTAGGCTGGCACATGTGGCTGTGCCTTTGTGTAGGCACTAGGAATTTGAACTCATGTCCTCTTGCTTTGGAAGCAAGTGCTCCTACCCACTGAGCCATCTCTCCCAAACAGTAGTTGTAGGTTTGAAAGAAAAGAATGCCCATATCTTCATTGGTGAAGTTGGCATTTTCAGACCTATATGGTGGTCCTCTTTGCCCAGATTATTGCTGCGTCCTTGTATTGCATATATATAATCAGATTCCAGTATTACTCTGTAAGTATCATTGTATAAACCTAAAAGGCAGGAAACATTCTTTTTTTCTTTCTTTTTTATTGGGTATCTTCTTTATTTACATTTCAAATGTTATCCCCTTTCCTGGTCCACCCCCCTCCCAGAAACCCCCTATTCCATCTTCCCTCCCCCTGCTTCTATGAGGGTGTTCCTCCGCCTACTCACCCACTCCCACCTCCCCACCCTGATTCCCCTACACTGGGGCATCAATTGAGCCTTCATAGGACCAAGGACCTCTCCTCTCATTGATGCCTGACAAGGCCATCCTCTGCTATATATGCATTGTATAAATGTACCATATTTTCTATGGATATAGAAATATGTTCCTCTGTTGAGGGACATCTGGGTTCTTTCCGGTTTCTGGCTATTATATATAAGGTTGCTATGAACAGAGGAACATGTGTCCTTATTATATGTTAGGGCATCTTCTAGGTTTAAGCCCAGGAGTGGTATAGCTGGGTCCTCAGTGGTATAACTATGTCCAATTTTCTGAGGAACCACCAAACTGATTCCAGAGTGGTTGTACCAGCTTGCAATCCCACCAGCAATGGAGGAGTGTTCCTTTTTCTCCACATCCTCGCCAGCATCTGCTGTCACTTGGGTTTTTTATCTTAACCATTCTGACTGGTGTGAGGTGGAATCTCAGGGCTTTGATTTGCATTTCCCTGATGACTAAGGATGTTTAGGTGCTTCTTGGCCATTCAATATTCCTCAGTTGAAAAGTCTCTGTTTGGCTATGTACCCAATTTTTTTTTAAGTAGAGCTATTTGATTCCCAAGAGTCTAACTTCTTGAGTTCTTTGTATATATTGGATATTAGCCCTCTATCGGATGTAGGATTGGTAAAGATCTTTTCCTGATAGGTTAGTTGCCTTTTTGTCCTATTGACAATGGCAGGATACACTCTTGATGTTTCTTTAACAGACCCTGCCTGTTCAGTCTCCCATGTCTACCTCCACCTCTGTCATGTGTCCACACAATGGACCACAGACACCTGGCCTGCTTAACCTTCTATTCTAGCAAACCTACTACAATCAAGAGCATTTTTCTTTCCTCGTGACCTGACCATTCCTGGGCTATCCAAGAAGGTGCTCCCTCCTACATGCCTCACAACAAACAGAGAAGCAACCTGTTCCCTTTTAATTTAAAAGACTTCCTGCCAGTCCCTCTGGGAGAACTGATGGTGGTTAACCAAAAGCACAAGAACAAGGACGGTGTAAACGTTCTTGGACAACCCCACAGATCCCCAGGCACGCACCTGCTCAGAGGCTGCCTTCTTCCTCCTTTTGTGACCTCGAGTGGCTCCTTTCAGCCAGCACTGGATGTGGGACACCCTTTGGTGACTGCACATTTTATTTGGTCTGCAGTGGAGGAGTTGGCCTCAGAATTCTCAGCTACCATCTCAGCCATCTCTGGGACACATCGATGGCACCTCCCACACCCATCCAGGGTGTGCAGCAGACTCAGTTAACAGATCGCAGAAGCTATGCACCATTGAGTCTCCTCCACATTTTCCTTAGCTTTAGGAATATGAAGATAATTATAAATAATTAAATCATGAGATGGATGTATTTGGTGTCTTACTAGGTCATTTATCTTGGTGGCTTACGGGAGATGCACACAGCAACCAACTTGAAGTCTCCATGGAGGGCTCAGCCAACAGAGAGGCATTTGAGTCACTTTTCCCAGCTGCCCCAGAGTGTCAGGACTAAGCTCAATAAGTCACCCTACTTGTGCATTAATTAGGGAGGGGATGACTTGAAGAGCTTGAGCTAAACGTGAAAGGTGGAGTCAACCTGATGTAGATAGAAGAGTTTGATTACATTTATATACTCAGGACGAGGGTGAACTTCCTATGGAATTCTCTTCAGAGCAATGGGGACTGGAGACCTGATAGTTCAGGCTCCTTGTAAATGAGCAATGGCTGTGAAAGGGTCTCAGATGGCAAATTTTCTTCCAGAGCACACCCTCTGCCTGGCCAGTTTATGGGGTGCTTGAAGAGCAGTGTAGACAGCCAATTGTTTGGTTTGTTTGGTTTGGTTTTCATTTTAGCTTTTACAAATGTTTTTAACTATTTGTTTTGGTGTTACATAAGTGTTTTGCCTGCATATATGTAAGGGTATTCTTCGTATGGAGTGTTCATGGTCTAGAAGAAGAGGGTGTCAGAGTCCCCTGGAACTGGGGTTAGAGATGAGCCAGCACGTGGGTGCTGGGAGCAGAACCTGGATCCTCTCTCTACAAAAGCAGTAGTGCTCTTAACTGCTGAGCCGTCTCTCCGGTCCCTGACAATTTATTTTAATGAAGGCAAATGGCTAGGCTGTAGAATCTTGGGGAAGTGCAATAAGAGGCATCCTTAGACCTAGGTCTTGCTAGAATGAATGTGCTCTGACGTAGCTCACTTAGTTGTACCTTCTTGCTGTGGCATACACCACTTGATTGCATTGAATGGAATGGAGGCTGGATGGGGGCCAATCTTGGGGAGCATGGAAAGGCAGGCATCCAGATGCACACGAGCTAGGGTTTCAGGAGGAAGGAGAACGCCTTTCTTTCCCAACCCTGGACTGCCCCTGGATGCCACAAAGTCACAGATCCGAAACACCACTGAGCTGTTTAGTGGAAATGAACTCACAATTTAAGATGAGAGCCAGAGATGAAGGCGAGTGAATCATGCATCAGTTTCTCCAGATGTCTCTCAAGTCTGTGCCTCAGGGTGTGGCCGACATTTCCAGCATCTGTCCGGTGAGGGTGACTCAGTCTCCCAGAGCTGATCACCTAGATGATGTGGCACCTCCTTGAAGATGTATTGGTATCTGCTGTGGTTTGGATCTGGAATTTTCTCCACAGGCACATGGTTTTTAAAGGCTTGGTCCCTGGGCAGCACTGATGACAAGAGATCGTGTTAGGCGGAAGGGCAGGTCATTGGGGCTATGCCTTAAAGGGGGATAACGGATTTCTCTCTTTCCATCTCCTTGGTCATGAGTTGCCTCAACACAGGTCCACAGAATCAGGGCTAATCAATTGTGTCCTGGAGACCCCAAAGCTGGGAGACAAAATGAACCAATCTTTTATGCTTTATAAGATGGTTCGTCTCAGCTGTTTGTTATAGTAGCACAAAGCTAATACAGTACCAAACTGTCTTTGATAAGCCAGATTCTGCCTTGTTTGTATCATAAATTTAAGACAAAAGTCAACACTAGTCATAGAAACCCATACCCCAAATTGAGATGTTCTTGATTCTAATACATCCCATAATTATTGAAGACAGTTCAGAGTTCTAAGTGCTCACAACCTACTAACTTAACAATTCTGATTAAAGATTAATCCCAGGTCTCTTGTGCACATTGTCATCTGAGAATGGCCCTTTGGACCACCATCCTCTGTACCATTGATCCAGATCCTTGTGTAGCTGAAACCATTGTCCACTACGTTTGTTGTATGGCAGCTTGCATGTTTCTCTTGGGGTAGCTCACACTAGAGAATAAATGAAACCTCCTCTCTTAAGGCAGCACTGTGAGGGCTGAGTTACGTTTGCATTTTAATGACTGTGCTTAAGAGATCTGTAATGCCTCTAACCTGTAAGTCTCACGTGCCCAAGGACAGAGAACCTTCTGGAATGCTGGGGCCCATTGTTCACGGAAGATAGCAAGCCATGTGTTTTCACTTTTATAAACAAGGTTGTTTGTCCTGTGCTTGGTCACGTAGTAGATGGGAGGTATGTAGGCAGAAGTTCATCAGGATGTACGCTTGTCCCTGACGACTGGAAGGCAGAAAGTACGAGGCCTTGTGAGTTTTGCCTTTATGAGCACCTGACTAACATAATTGTCAACCATTCTCTGGGAATTCTAGGAATGTGTCTAGCCAGTGTCCGCCACCCTGCCCAGGAGTTAGTAAAGCTTGCTTCTGATTCGTCTCAAAAGTTGTGGTCTTATTCTCACCCAGTAGGATTAACTTAACAGCCGAGTCCGGGTCCTCTTGACATGGTGGTAACGTTTCTCCTTGGTTTTGTTGTTGTTGTTTACATGTTTGTTTTGTTGTTTTGTTTTCTGAGACAGGATTTCTCTGTATAACAGCTCCGGCTGTCCTAGAACTTGCTTTGTAGACCAGGCTAGCCTCAAACTCAGAGATCAATGTGCCTTTATGTCCAAGTGCTGGTATGAAAGGCATGTGCCACCATGCTTGGCAATGTTCCTTTTAACACAATGCTTTTAATTTCAGGCCAAATATATTTTCTTTGAATTCATTATGTCCTAAGGCCTAGGTTTCTGCTATCAGGAAGTGGGGAACTTCTAGGTTCATGCTACCTGACGAAGCTACCTGATTAACACATCCTATGACTAATGGAGACCTAACCTTTCTCATCCACCTGTTCCCACTCCTTCAGGGTTTCTGCAGTGACTCAGTCGCTCCATTTCTCCTTGTCTGAACACACACCCTTCCCTACCCACCAGTGATCTTTTAGAATTACCATTTTTTGATGGGTTCAAAATAGATAGGGTGTGGGGAGGAGGGAATTGTCTATAGAAAGGCGTCCTCTCAGAATGTCCTTAAACAAGACTTTGGAAGCCAGGTATGGTGTCAAAAATCTGTAATTTTGCACCTGGGAACTTGTGTTCAAAGTCAGTATAAGATACATAGTGAAACTCTCCCTCAGCCCCAAAATTTAAAAGATAAACAAGAAAACAACCTCCAGCCTTCGTCTGGAAGCCTCCAGGGGGGCCTTGAGCTAGTCGAGGCACTCACGCCTCCCTCCCCCCCCCCCGCCGCCCCCAGCACTGATGGGTGAGATGCCTGAGCAGTGCTGTCCATCTTCCCAAGCTGAGCCCCAGGCTCTCCCGGCTGCCTTGCTCTCCAGCAAGTGAACCTGAAGCCTCCACACGGCTCTGTGTAGGAGAGGAAGGGCGGGACAGAGAATCCAGAGCCATGCGTGGTGATAAAGGCCTGTAATCCCACCTCCGGAGGCAGAGGCAGAGGCAGAGGCAGAGGCAGAGGCAGAGGCAGAGGCAGGCGGATCTTCATGAGTCTGAGGACAGCCTGATCCAAGAACATGTTCCAGGCCAGCTGAGGATATATAGTGAGACCCTATCTTTAAAACAAAACAGACAGAAGAAAAAAAAAAAGAGAGAGAGAGAGAGAGAAGATCCCAGGAAGTAGCTCTTGGACCTGACACTGACTTTTTTCCTGTGGCAGGAAGAAGGGCCTGGCCACTGTCTCTGGTTTCATTTCCTTGTCTCTCACAGAAGGGCTGAAACAGAAGCCCTCCTAGGTCCTGTCCAGCTCCAAGAAGATGGAATCGATCCTCCCTGGGGAGCCCTGGAATGTGGCCTTGGGAGCCCAGTGGCATGCTGCTGGCCTGTGAAGTGGACAGGAGGGGCAGCTGAAAGGGAAGGTGAAGCTAGAAAGGAGAGCCAGGCAGAGGGGATGGCACGGAGCGTCCATCTTCACAGTACGGACTTGTTCATGGTACCTCATTTCTAAGCAGGAAGCTGGTGCTTGGAAGCTTAGCTTGCTCTCTGAGGCTGTGATAAACACTATGACCGAGGCAAGGGGGCGGGGAGGACTTATTTCACTTTACCATTCCCAGCCTATCAGGGAGAAGAGAAAGAGCAGGAGCCCAGGGAACCTGGGGACAGGGACCAAAGCTAAGGCCGTGGAGGAGCACTGTTTTGCTTCTCATGGCTTGCTTGTCCCAGTTTCTTTCCTTTCTAAATAATTTTTTTCCTTTTTTTTTTTCTTTTAGATTTATTATGTATATAGCATTCTGCCTGCATGCATGCTTACAGGCCAGAAGAGGACATCAGATCTCACTACAGATGGTTGTGAGCCACCATGTGGTGACTGGGAATTGAACTCAGGACCTCTGGAAGAGCAGTCAGTGGTCTTTTTAGTTGCTTTGGTTGGTTGGTTGTTTTTTGACAGGGTTTCTCTGTGTAGCCCTGGCTGTCCTGGAACTCACTCTGTAGACCAGGCTGGCCTCGAACTCAGAAATCCACCTGCCTCTGCCTCCCAAGTGCTGAGATTAAAGATGTGTGCCAACGCTGCCGGGCTTTTTTTTTTTTTTTTTTTTTTTTTTGGTATCTCAGCTTGCAGCCAATGCTCTTAACTGCTGAGCCATCTCTCCAGCCCTTGTCCCAGTTTCTTAAACAACCCAGGACCACCTGCCCGAGGGGGGACATGGTATGGGATGGATTTGATTCTCCCACAGAAATCACTGATCAAAAAATACCCACAAGGGTCACCTACAGTCCAATCTGATGGACACTTTTCTCAGGCAAGGTTTCCTCTTCCCTTGACTCTAGCTCATGTCGACTAGACAAAGCTCACCAGGACAGGAGCTAACTGGGCTATATAAACCCATGCAAGGCTAGAAGGGCAGAGCAGAGCCTTCACACCAGCCACTGAGGCCTTCCCTTCTGTTCCAGGACTACTCAGGCCCTCGGTGACCATGAGATATAAATCCCCGGACGGGCGCCATCGCAGAGAGCCCCACACCCTTCACTGCCACACGGGAACCAACAACCGCCCTTTCTTCCTTCCGTTTCCCCTCCTCCCTTGCTCTCTCCTTTCTTTCCTTTTTCATCTCGTTTTTGCCGCTCAGTTTTACTTTGGAAAGAAAACTCATGGTACTTAGGAGCTGAGGGAAGAGGCGTTGCTCACTCCATAACGGGTGCTATAGTTCCCATCTTTGGGATTCCAATCTGCGATGTGGTAGGGGTAGTTTTAAAAGTTGCCACCTCTGCCTGGGCTAAGCCTCGCCACCAGCCTCTCCCGGATTCCCTTTTGCTTTACCTACCTTTAGCTCCGGGAGGTGACCAGCTCCCACCTGAGACTCTTGCGCATGCGCAGTTTATTCCTTTACAATTTGCCTTTTTGGCACAATTGCTGGGCGTTACCATCTCCCACCTGGAAAAGTGTGCCTTTACCAATTTATTATCTCTCCACTTGCCCTAAACTTGTGGCTAGTCCCACCTAGCACCTGCCAAACATCCTTGGCCACCTGCCAGGACTGGGACGTCCTGGAAGCCCCAGAAGTCCCGCCTGTACCTTCTGCCCAGTAATTGGCCCAAGGCTTTCTTTACTGACAAATCAAGAACCTATTAGGGAACGGGAGGTTAGCATTAGGACCTCCCCTTACAGGGATGTATATTTATCTGGACTTTAAAGGGGACAACATAATTAAAGCAATAATTTTTTCTCCCACTCCCCCTTTTTAAATTCAGGATCTCACTATGTATCTTAGGCTAACTTCAAATTTGTGTCAATGCAAAAATCACTTCTTTAAAGAGTAGATTTACTTCCAGCTCTTGGGAGGCAGAGGCAGGTGGATTTCTGAGTTCGAGGCCAGCCTGGTCTACAAAGTGAGTTCCAGGACAGCCAGAGCTATAAAGAGAGACCCTGACTTGAAAAAAACAAAAATAAAAACAAACAAACAAAAAGAGTAGATTTACTGTGTTTATTTGGGGGGGATGGTGTTGGGAATTGGTTCTAATGCTTTGTCTTATTTTGGCTCCCAAAAGCTGCACTTCCAGACTTGAGGGTCCCTGCTCCCAGCTGGCTTCAATTGAT
>NC_034598.1:8363887-8390544 GCF_900095145.1 Mus pahari
AGAAGAAGAAGAAGAAGAAGAAGAAGAAGAAGAAGAAGAGGAGGAGCAGGAGGAGGAGGAGGAGGAGGAGGAGGAGGAGAAGGAGGAGAAGAGGAGAAGAGGAGGAGGACGAGGAGGAGGACGAGGACGAGGAAATACCTGAGATTAAGTATCCAGGAAAGGGGAGAATTTCCAGAATCAGGCAGATGCCTCACTAAGCAGGCTGAGTTGTGTTCTAGTCCCTGGAGGTGGCTGTGGTATGTTCCGTATCTGGATGCCTGAAAGATACCAGCTAACCAGAGGAACAGGTTTCTCTTCTGAGTCCATCCTTGACCTCACCTCCCCCCATCCCCCACTCTTTCCCTCCCCACCCCACACCCCAGAGAGTGGGCTCAAATGTGGCCCAGACAGAAGAGCATCTGGAGGGCAGAGGAGGCACAGGGTTCTTCCCTCAGGCATAGTGACTAGGGCAGGACGGAACACTGGGCCACAGCGACAGCCTCCACTGCCTAGAAGATGGCGTGAGCCTGTCAGGGAGGTGTCCCTCAGGGCAGGGCCCCCGCACACCCTCCCTAGGCCTGAAGTGTGGGCGTAATACTCGGGAGTCCAAAGAAAGCTATTGTTAAGACTCGTGGATCTGGCCTGTCCAGGTTTTGTCTCTAAGGTGGCTCTGGGCACCTGTCTACCCAGTTCAGGCCTCCAAGATGGGTCATGCGGGCTTGGCTTCTTTCCCTGCCTGACTCAGGGCCTGCTGACTGACAAAGAGCCTCAGCTCCCTCCCACTGATGAGAGAATCCCTTTGATTTAGTAAGGCCACTCCTGAAGACTGCCTTTGTCAGCCCTCCAGAGTGGAAATTCTTTAATGAGCAGAGAGCCACGCCTTCCCCTCAGAATCAGTAGACTCTATGGGGGTGGCCATCCCATAGCTAAGAGGCCCAGGGCAGGCTTGGGAGGCCCATTCACCTCCTGGACTGGGCTGGTCAGTCCTCCTCAGCTCTTCCCAAAGCCTCTAACACCTCCACACAACACCTGCCTAAACATCTGGAAGAAGATGCTATGCTAGAGAAGAGGAGCAGAAGAATGGAAGATCACCTTGGTATTTAGAAAACAGGAAACCAAAATGAATGGAGGAGTTCCAACTCTATACTCCATTCCGGTGACCTCACTCAGCCTAGTCTCTCACTTCTCACCAACTCAAGGAACTAGGAGTGTGATTCAGTGACAAAGTCCCTGCCTGGAATGTACAAGGTCCTGGGTTTTATTCACGAGTGTGCACACCCACATAAAGTCAGGGACATGGTTCCCTTGCAGGTCAGTGGAAAAAGGAAGGATGCAATAGAAGGTCCAGGGAGCTGGATATGTCCCGTTTCTGGAGCATATCAAGGTGGTTACACAGCGGTATTCAACTCCCATGAACATTCATTAAAGGCTAAGGATCTGGCAGAATGCTTGGCTGCCAGGCAGGAGGCTATGGCTTCAGACCCTAGCACCACATAAAACTGAGTATGACCCTGGGAGGCGTGGGACATGTCCTTAATCCTAGCAGTTAGAAGAAAGAGAGGTGAAACACTGAGTTTGAAGCCATCCTGGTCTACATAATGAGACAGCGTCTTGAAAAATAAAGAAACAAACAAACAAACAAAACAAAACAAAATGAAACAAAAATGTAGTGTTGGGCGTGCCTGCAGTCCCAGCACTGAGGAGGCACAAGCAGGAGCATCAGGCGTACAAGGTTATTTTCAACTATATGGTGAGTTCGAGGCCAGCCTGGAGCTTGTGATAGAAGACCCTGTCTCAAGCAAGTGAGCAAGCAAACACACACACACACACACACACACACACACACACACCATCTCTGAAGGCTAGGGATGTGGCTCAATGGCGGTGCTCTTGCCCCGCATGCTCCAGCCCCTGGATTCCGTCCCTCACACAGTAAAACAATAACAACAACAAAACCTAACGACTGGCTACGTGTTTATGATCATTGTACTTTTCTGAATGAACGTGAAGCAAAAGGATTTTACATTTTGGTGAAGCCGTTGGACTTGGCTACTTATGTAAGAGATCTTTGTCTCTTCGGAGGTCATGAAACACTCTCCCGTGTGTTCAAGTCTTGCATTATGCTTGGGCTTTTTGGTTGGGGCGGGGCTTCCTATGCTAGGCAAGCTACTGAGCTCTGTCCCTAGTCCCTTGGTGGGAAGTGGGAGCTAATTTTCATTTTCTCCTTAATAGTTTCAATTGGTTTTTTTTGTTGTTGTTGTTATTGTTGTTGCTTGGGTTTGGGTTTGGTTTGGTTTGGTTTGGTGGATTTTCTGAGACAGGGTTTCTCTGTGTAATAGCCCCTGGTTGTCCTGGACCAGGCTGGTCTCAAACTCAGAGATCTACCTGCTTCTGACTCTTAAGTGCTGGGATTAGAGGAGGGCACCACAATGCCCGGCTGGGTCAATTGTCGTGTTTCATTTGTTGAAGTTTCTTTTCCTCTATTGGATTACTTTGGTGCATTTATTTAATGTGTGTGGGGTGTGTGTGTGTGTGTGTGTCTATGGATATGTTTTCTGTCACTGTGATGAAAGTAACTTAAAGCAGGAAAGCTCTATGTTAGCTTGCAGTTTGAAGGGATACAAGCCATCACAGTCAGGGAGCACGGTGACCAGCTGGCTCCCTCTTTATTCAGTCTGGGAGCCCCAGCCCATGAGCTGGCACTGTTCACATTTAGGTTCCCTCCTGAGTTAAAACTTTCTAGAAACATCCTCACAGATGTACCCAGAGGTGTGTCTCCTAGGTGACTCCAAATCCAGAGCGGGATTAACCAAGTACATCCAAAGTCTACCTCGTTCCGTTGACTTACGCGCCAACCTGTTACCAATCCTAAACTTTCTTGCTGACTATAGCTTATAAGAGAGGTCAGGTAGAAAAGGTCCAAGGTGAATCTTGTGAAAATTAACTCACATTATGTACTTCAAGTTTAACAGAAGACTGTCTTGGGATTTTAATTGACAATACAATGAATCTAAGGATAAATTCTGGGGAAATTATCACTTTAACAATACTAAGTACTAACTCTTCCAACAATGAACACAGTGTGGCTTTCTATTTGTGCAATGTTTAATTTTCTCAGCAATAACCTATAGTCTCAGTAGAGAAGATGTGGCCATCTTTCATTAGATTTCCACTTTTTTTTTTTTTTAATGAGGCAGAGTCTCTCTATTCTGTAGCCCTGGCTGTCCTGGAACTCACTTTGTGGACCAGGCTGGCCTTGATCTCCAGGGGATCCATCTGCCTCAGCCTCCTAAGTACAGGGTTTAAAGGCATTCACCACCACACCTGGTTGATTTCTACCTATGTGATGGTTTTGATACTATTACAAGTGGAATTACTCTTTGAAATTTAATTTTTTAATGACCCAGTGTGTTAATTTGTATAAGAATACAATGATTTTCTTATAATAGCCATATATTCTAGATCTTACTAAATCACCTTGGTTGTGTTGCTTATTTTAGAGTCCTTAAGGTCGCGTGTGTTTGTGGCTCCAGAGGTGGGCGCTCTTCCACTCAAAGTCGCCTTAGCCTGAGCCTTTCCATCTAAAGAAACAGCATCTGTAAATTTAGAGTTTTATTTGTTGCTATTTAATCAAGCTGCTTTTTGTTTCTGTTTCTTGCCTGATGTCAATGGCTAGGGTCTCCCGAATACTACGGAGAAGAAAGGCAGGCATCCTAGTTTTATTCTTGATGTTAGAGAGCGTGCTGCCAACCATTCACCATTAAGTATGGTGTTTGATGTTAAGTTTTTATAGGTGTTGCTTGTAAGTCTGAGGACATTGCCAGGTGATGAGTATTAACTGTGACTGAGCGCTGGACCTGTCTGATGCTTTTGTTGCTGCCCTGATTGAGATGGGCATATGAGGTTCTTATCACCTCCTAAGGCAGATGTAATCCTCTGGAGGTGAAAGGCATCCTTGAGCCAGAGATTCTGTGTAAAGACAAGGCAAGATTTAGAACCAACACAAGCTTTGTAGTCTGTGGACCAGTTCTGCAGTTTAGTGCATGAGTTAACCACTTTGAGCCTTGGTCTATTGGGTGGAGAAATTAACACCTAACTTAAAAGGTTATAGTAAAGATCACATTAAAAACATGCACACGCACACACTGTTTAGTACATATAAACAATAGGCATCACTGCATCTGATGGCAGAAGGGAAGCTCTTCAGGCACTGGTCCTTGAGAAGGAAACACTTCATCCAGTCATATGCCAACTGTGATGACAAAAACAAACATCTTCAGCCAGGGACATAAGGACACACATAAGGACATACATACGGACACACATAAAGACGCACATAAGGACGCACATAAGGACACACATAAGGACACACATAAGAACACACATAAAGACACACATAAGGACACACATAAGGATACACATAAGGACGCACATAAGGACACACATAAGAACAAAGCTCATTCTCTCTGCTTTGTGTCTGTGTGTTGAGGGTCCCAAGTACCAGAAGGCTGGATAGAAAGCAATGCACAACCAACATGGCTTTCTATTTGGTACTTTTGAAAACACACAGAATAAACATATATGAATCTAGAAGACACCAAAACCACCTGTTGTAAGAAGGCCATCAAACTAAAGACTGGTGACTGTAGGTTAAGAAAGAATTTGTAATGGTTAAATGCACAGGCACAGAACGTTCTAGATTTCCAATTCAGTTTTGAAACCACCATTTAAGTTATCACAGCAATTTGGATCACCTGATCCTTCAATAGGCCACCCTGGGAACAGAGTATTTCTCCAAGCCTGTGAATAGTTTGACAAGGACAAAGGGCCAAGCATCAGATGTCAACACTTGGCTAATTGTGGGTAAACATCCTCTTGAAGTTGCCAGACTTTAAGATATTAAATGTGAAGATTTTATCTATGTATCTTCAAACCAGACAAGGGTGTGTGTGTGTGTGTGTGTGTGTGTGTGTGTGTGTGTGTGTTTAGACAGGCTCTTACTGTGACCCCCTGGATGGCCTGGAACTCGCTATGTAGACCAGATTGATCTCAAACTTTTGGAGCTCCACCCACCTCTGCTTCCCAAGTGCTGGCTTTCAAGGTGCATGCCACCATAACTGGCCACATCAGACTTTTCTTATTTAGTTAGTTTTAATTATTGTTTCATTTTGAGACCAGGTTTCATTATGTATCCCAAGCTGACTTTGAATTCACTATGTAACCCTCACTGGTCTCAGATTTACAGTGATTTCCCTGATTCTGCCTCCCATGTACTGAGATGACAGACAAGTGCCACCACACCCAAAAGAAGACATTGCTAGAGTAGCTCAGGTTCCCTTCATACATCCTTCCACAGACCCAGATTATGCTTGGCTAATAACGAGTGAGATTGTGTTATTACTGGGAACTAGTCCCATTTTTCAGGCAAGGCAGGAGACCCCCATAGAATGTTAAACTCCACCTAAAGTCAGCATCTTGGAACTAATGCTGTCATTGCCATTTGACAGCAGGGACAGAAAGTAACTTATCCAGAATCCCACAGATGGTGGAGGAACAATAAAGGCTGTCCAGGCTTCCGCACTAGGTCAGAAGTCCATTGCCTTCGTCCACCTGAGGTGAGCCGGTCACTGGGACACAAGTGGATGGAGGCACAGGTGTGCTGTGCAGGTGGCTCACCCTTCCTACCAGGTTCAGGGGTGGCGCTCAGAATGAGAACATGGGGATTAAGGAACTCTGAGCTTCCTAAACAATGGGGTTTTGTGTTCTGAGTCACCAGATCCCTTCAGAGCTGATTGCTGCCTCAGAACTGTGGTCCTACATGGCCACTTACAGACCTGCAAGACTACTTTGTCTTCCTGACCAGGTGGTTTATACTTGACCATCAGAAGTCCTGCATCAGATGGCCACACACATGTGCTTCAGTGCCACAGAATGACAGGTGAAGAGGGCCAGGAAATTGGGGGTGGGGTGTGTACAAGCGGGGAAGGGGGGAATTATCTTGACATTCAAAATTAAGAGTCTCCAAGGCGCCCGCTAGGTTGTATTAACTGGCAGGTAACTGGCAGGATGTGGAAAGGAAAAGAGCTCACTGGAGGAAGCAAAGTTAATTCAATAACCTTCCCAAGGCGGCATGAAGTAGGCACTGTCTTCATAGGTTTGGAAATTTGGCTTTAAAGGCACTTTGTGAGCGGAGGAGAGAGCACCAGATTGCCCTTCATTTGAAGTGGCCGAACTTTACAGCGTGGTTTCCCAGCTTACGTTAGATCATGGTGAGTCTGCACAGGGGTGGGTGGGAAAGGATGGAAAAGGAGGGGCTGCCTTCTCAGACAAGTGGGGGTCTTCTCTTTCTTCGCTGCAGTCTGCCAAACCACCCAGCAGCTTCCTTGGGGCCAGTGACCTACAACAAGGAATAGCTAAGCTAGTCATGGGGGTACAAGCATGTAAACCCAGCATTCCAGAGATGTGGCAGGAGGGTCATGAGTTCAAGACCAGCCTGGGCTACATAGGAAGATCCCGTTTCAAAACCAAAGCAATTAATTAATTAATTGATTGATTGATTGATTAAAATCAATACCACCTAAAATAAGGGTAAAAATGAAAAATAAGAAATTACCAACTGGGTGGAGGTGGTGCACGTCTTTAATCCCAGCACATCTTTAATCTTTACAGGGAGGCAGATCTCTGAGTTCAAGCCCAGCCTGGTCTATAGTGGAAGTTCTAGGACAACCAGGGATACACAGAGAAACACTGTCTTGAAAAACAAAACAAAAAACAACAACACAATAGAAATTGCCTACATTTCTTGGAAAAACTAACACAAACAAACTAAACTTAGTGTAAGACTTAAAATCATCGGGTACCCTCTGGGACTTGACCATGGACTTTCTGGACAGGGGGAACCTGAATTAAGATGTGCTGATCTTGACAGAAACCAGTTTTGAACTGGCAAGTGGCATTAGGACTCTCCTGTTTAGTTCAGAGATAATTGGCTAAGACAAGTTTCTGAGCTAACTCTGGGACAGTGCCAAGAAATCCTTCCACTTCTCCCTCCGATCGAGTCTATTAAATATCAGCTGCTCTGAAGACCCACGGAGCAGACCGCCGACACCAGTGAATTATTAGAACTGATAAAGGACTCTCAGCTGTGCTGTGGAGTTGTATCTATCCAGCTCTTTCCTGCTGGGGAACAAATGTGAACCATGATGGTTACCTTTAACGAGATGGGCTTCTGGGTGGCAGCTTCTGTGCACCAAACACTACTGCCTCCCAGAGGTTTGCTTCTGTCCTGGGGAGGCACACAGTGAGTCAGGTTGGTCTTTCTTATGTCCTGTTGGATAAGCTTTCTCTTCCAGAGAACAGAGAGGAGAGGGGAGACAGGAAGTCCAGCACTGGGCCTCACACATCTGCTCTGCACCGCAGGCTTGGAAGGTGATGTGTGAGCTTTATTGCTCTGCTTGGAGGTGTTCGCCGTCACTGGCTTAGCTCAAGGAACGATGGAGAGGCAGAAGACAGTGACCAGAGGCAGGGTAGGCATGGCTCTGCCCAAGTCACTGTACCACAGGCACTGTACCACAGGCACTGTACCACAGGCACATCTGTGTGGCACAGCCCAACCTCCTGCAGATTCCCTGTGTGGAACAGTGTATATAACACGTATGTAACGTGTATAACACGTATGTAATGTGTTTTAAGCATTCCATACCACTCCTCATTTCCCTCGTTGAATTCCCCAAAGCCAGTCCCTTCCTCTTCCCAAATGGTCCCCTGTTTGGTTTCAGACAGGACAAGTGACTGAGGCATACATCTTACATACCAAAGCAGACCTGGCCTCCAGGTTCTCCCAGAATTCCCAAGTCCCTACCTGGCACACCCCGCCCTCAACCTTCAACTTTCAAACCCAGGGCCTGAGAGGCCCTCGCCCAACGGCTCCTCCCTGTACAATCCAGACATTTTGCTTGCTCTCTCCTCTTTTCTTCTCTCTTTCTCTCTCTGCCCTCTTCACTCCCTTACCCCCAGTTTCCCCATGGTGACTTCTCTGGCCTTGGTCCTTGGGGCCAGTGAACTCACTCATCCAAGAGCAACTTCCCAATAAACCTGCCTTTAATATGATCTAATCTGGCTCAAACTAGCTCATCTCACCGATGGTGGAGGAATAAAGTATCCCCCCTCTACATTTCTGCTCTCTTGTATAAAATTCTAGATTCCACATATGAGAAAAAAGAAAGAAAAGCCACAGGATGTCTCTTTCTGAGCCTGACAGCTCACTCACCGTGATGATCTCCATTTCCAACCATTTTCTTGCTGATGATGTAACTGCTTCATGTCTCCTTTGGGCTGGATAAATCCAGTCATATGTTGATGAGCATCCTGGCTGCTGCCATACCTTGACTACTGTGAGTGGCTCTGCAGTCAACATGGCTGTCTGAGCAAGGATCTTTGTGGGAGTTAGAGTCCTCGGTGGCCGAGCCAGGTCACACAGGAGCATCCATGCTGATTTCCATAGAGACTGTACTAGTTATCTTTCCACTAATAGTGTTTGAGCTCTGAAGGCTGGGGCCTCGTGATAGGGGAGCAGTGTGTGCAGAGGGTCAGTGTGTGTGGAGTGTGCGTGTGTGTGGAGTGATTCTCTGAGTAATTTTTCAAAAAAAAAAATGCATTTTTTTTCTAATTGTGGAGAACAGGCCCAGGAGCCCAAGTCCTGCCTCCCTGTCCTCTATGTGCCCACCTCCCAGTGTTCTCTTCCCAGAGTAGGGAAACGATCACTTTCTTAGCCTTGGGAATAAATCAATCCTATCTAGCTTGAGATGGTAAACTGTTCCTTCGGGACCACAGCCAAAGGTTTAGAGAAGGAATGGGGGACGTGCGGAGAGGGGGAGAGCAAGAGGAAACTATATTAAATCTCAGTGCAATCGTCTGATGTTTCTTTCATCCTGGCTTATTGTAGCTCGAAGACCCAGTGTCTCACCCTGCTTTCCATAATCCTAACAATTTAGATTTATCTCCAGCAGTCCGAATGACAGTCTAGGGTAGACTCGGAGAAATCCCACTCTTCAGCGTTTCTGGAAGTATTCGAAATGAGAATTTTGAAATTTACACTTTTCCTGCATCTCTGAGAGGAGGTAGCTGTTGGGGGAGGCAGGAACCACCCACATTCCTCTGGCTTTGTCGGCTGTCTCCAACACTCCTATAAATTGTGACCAAGAGGTATTTCCAGAAGGCTGTAAGCCATAGAGGAGCCGTGTGTTCCATGTCCTCGTCTTTGGTGATGTAGAAAGAAGCTCTGCCTCTCTAAAAGTCAGTTGTGTGTCTGCATAAATGACTGTGATATATGTTAGCATTTGTTTGGCTTGAGACAAAGTCTCGTTACATAGCCCAGGCTGTCCTGGACCTTGCTTTGTAGACCAGGCTGGCCTCCAACTCAGCGACCCATGCCTCCCAACCCCCATACTGTTTTAAAAGACTTCTCCACACACCTGTCATATGTTAAACTTGATTTGAGTACTAAAATCAATGGCATATGAACTCCTGGAAGCAAGATGGGAGCAAATAATCAAGATGGCGGGGAGGAAGAGGGAGAGAGAGATTTTGATGGCTGGACCAGAGATCAGCAAGAAGAGGAAGCCTGAGGCCTAAGGCTAGAGGGAGGAAGTTGGAGAAGAGCTTACTGAGTCCAGCCCCCCCCCCCGACATCCCACCCCAACCCTTCCCCCCCTCCCCCGGCTCTGTGACCACCAGAAGCAAACTGCAGCTACAGAGGAGCTTGGTTCTGGGAGAAATGCAGAAACTAGCAATGGGCATGTATGCAGAAGGGGCACACTTCCTCCTGCCCTCCCCCACTACCCACAATCCATTGTCAAAATGTCTCCTTAGCTGTACCAATACCCCTGACCAAGCATCCTGGGGAAAGCAGCTTTCAGTGTCTAATCCTACCACACACAACCATGATAAGCTGGTAGACTAAAGGGTACAGTGACTAGCCTGAGCTAATAGCACACATCTACAATGGATGTCAAAACAACATATTGTACCTTGTGAATAGAGTATTATTTCTCAAATGTCAACACATAACTTTGGGCAGGGGTGGGTGGAAGCAACCAGAAGCTGGGGCAAGGCCCACATGAGGAGCGCCAGAGGGAACTCTCAGATCTGGAGAGCACCCCTCAAAGCTTTGGGGACAGCACACACTCAGGTGTTTTAAACAAACACTTGCTGAGCGTGACGGGCTTGGCTCTAAGCACGTTCCTCACGTTGGCACACTTGATCTCTCAGTGTCAGCTTACATTTCACAGGTAAGGAGGCAAGACAAAGAAGGTGCCCTAGGAGGTGGCACAGCCGAGGGTACAGAGGAAGAAGTCTGAGTCCAGCCATGCCATTTGTGTGAGTATCTGGCTCTGCTTTCTAGGTCATGATGGTCACTATGGAAAGGCGTGTGCCAATGACTTCATTACCCTCCTAAAGCGCCTGGTTCCTCACTACCTCATCTGACCTTTCCTTTCCTGCGTAGCTATCCCTTCCTTCCTTCCTTCCTCCCTCCCTCCCTCACTCCCTCCCTGCCTCCCTGCCTCCCTGCCTCCCTGCCTCCCTGCCTCCCTGCCTCCCTGCCTCCCTGCCTCCCTGCCTCCCTGCCTCCCTGCCTCCCTGCCTCCCTGCCTCCCTGCCTCCCTGCCTCCCTGCCTCCCTGCCTCCCTGCCTCCCTGCCTCCCTGCCTCCCTGCCTCCCTGCCTCCCTGCCTCTCTACAGCACAGGCTGCCCTAGGACTCACTGTAGCTCAAGCTGGCCTCCAACTTGTGCTATCTTCCTGGGGTTATAGGTGTGCGCCCCTGTGTCTTCCTGTCTTCTTCATGTATGATGATAGTAGTAAATGTCCCTTCCTCATCCTCCTGCAGGATCACAGAGCCCTATCACCTTGTCTCTGAGGACTGAGAGCTGAAGCCTATGTTGGAGTTGCCTGCCCTGCCCTGCCCTGTGAGATCAGGATTAGGAAATGAATTCACCTACCACTCGTATCCAGAACAGCCACCATGAGAATTAACCCGTGGGGCAGCCAGGCCCTTTCTGCAGACAGTGATAGACACAGGCTCTCTGCAGGAGACACTCCTGCTCTTCTCCCAGCACTGTGTGCCCAGCGCCACCGCCACCGGGGAGACCAAGAGGGTGTTACCCACAGGATGAGGGGCCCCACCCAGGTGAGGCTGCTCAACTGGATCATCTGCAGGGACTGGGGTTCAGCAGGCAAGCTGAAGGAAAAGGACTGAGAAGAAGGTTCAGGTGGGTGGAGGGTGCAAGGGCATGGGGTGTCCCAGAACCTATCCCGTGGCTGCTGGCCAGGTCGCATTGGGTGGGTGGGGGAGGTGCTCTTTGCACATGGTGCTGAGGAAAGATCTGACATCCTGAAGGAGAGAGGCTCCCTGAACCCTGTGCTATGGCGTGACCCCTGTGAATTAATTTGTGTTTTCAGCTACAATCTTTAAATCCCCACTCTGTCAAGGATCTGTCTAGACCTTGTTTGTCACAGACTGTTGATCATTCCCCTAATGCTGTAGCTTCTGTCCTTCAAGCTATTGATCACCAATATCCAGAACAACAAGGCTCTGGCAGAGCACCGAAGACTTCTATTGGGTTCTGATCAGACCAATCACCCTTCGGCTGATGGATTCTACTGATGTCAAGCTGTGAGTAGAAATACTTCTAGCTCACACCTTTCCAGGCTGGTCTCCAAAGAAGCTCCTGCACACCATCTTGCTGAAACATAGATGTGCCGAATCGCCAGCATCTGCCAGCTCTGTGGCCCCCCTCCCAGCCCTTCTGGGGAGCACACAGGGTTTGCTGGAGAGCAAGCCCCAAAGCCCCGCACCCGTGCTGGGGACCCAAAGCCCCGCACCCGTGCTGGTGATCCATCACGCACACCAGATCCAGAGTGTTCTTACTCTCAAAAACCGGGACTTCTGCCACTCTGTCCTTTTGGGCTGCCTCACGCTTGCTGTGGTGTGTGAGAAGTGAACAACAGTGACCAAGCAAGCTGCCCTGATGCCTACTGCTCTAGCATCTCCATGCCAACCTTGGGCTCGATGGCATGCTGGCCTTTCCCATTCCGGAACATTCCCAAAAGAGCAAGGGGGAGCCAGAGCTTGGCGTTCTCTCTCTCGTTCTCTCTCTCTCTCTCTCTCTCTCTCTCTCTCTCTCTCTCTCTCTCGTGTCCATATTGCACGCTGACGAGCTTGTCTTTGAACAAAGGCATGTCAGGCCCCTGTGTTTAGTAGACAGTTGTAAGGTTTCGACTATCTCAGGACATTAAAGCATAGCCCATATACATATCTAACATTTGCAGTCACCTACAGGGACACACAGGCACAATGTGCGCACTACGGTTGGTCATTTTGTCCTGTGTGAGAAAGAAGTTCCAGGAAGACATCACAAGTAGATCTGGCAGGTGTGGATCTAAACCCCAGCTCTTTAGCTGGAAGGCTGGGACCTGAGTAATTACCTACCCACCTCCGAGCCTGTTTCCACATCTCTGCGATGGAAGTCATAATTGTATCCACCTGCTGTGGTTTGGCTCTACAACACCCCTCACGGGTTCATGTGTTTGAACAATTGGCCCCCAGCTGATGGCACTGTGTGGGGAGTGTGGAACCTTTGACTTGGGATCTCATTAGTGAACATGGGCAACTAGGGCTGGCCTCCGAGGTCACTCCTGTTTCCACTTTGCCTCCTGATCACCACGATGTGAAGAGACGTCATCATGAGCTCCAGGCTGCCATAGCTCCCATGCTCTCCCCACTATAATGGGGAGATACTCTGAAATTGTAAGCCCAAACATACCTCTTCCCCCAGAGAAAAGCAGCACATCCCCTCCCTAGATAGCTAAGGATGGAGACTGTGAAGGGAGAAGGCTCAGAGCCATAGGGGACAGTGCTCACACAGTGTCCAGCTTTCGTAGTGTAGGGTTACAGCAGCCGCCTTGCAGGCTTCCTAAGCCTCCCAAAGCCAATGGCATAGCACAAGCAGACTCTGGGGCCATGTAGCTGTGAGCTCTGAGCTGTGATCTCCATAGGCTTACTCAATGCCAACCCTTAAGTGACCTGCAGGGGAGGCTGGCACTGGACTCCCAGAGTCCTAGTTATTGTTCCACCGTAATTATAACCACCTAGGTGTAGTGAGTCAGAAACTGTAGGGTTAAATGACTGGAAGAACCAGGTCTAAAAGGCGCCTTCAGGAACTGGTCTGGGTGACTCTTTAGAGGTGCTTAAAGCATGGATGGGAGGTGCCAGGCCCCAGAAATGGCATGTGTCCCAAGCAGCTACAGCTTCCTGCACGTGTGGTCTGTTACCTCCCACTTAGCCCTGGGGAAACAGAAGGTAAACACAGTGTGCCAGAGGAGGCCAGGAGAGGGAGGGGTTGGTGGCCATGCCTCTGCCCTATAGTCACTCCACCTGCCCTCTGGCTGCCCCTTCCGCAGCTAAGCAAAAAGCTCTGATAATTCAGGAAGGCTTGGTGCAGCTCACCAGAAGAAGTCACCACACCGCTGACCCATACCACCTCAATGGCCGGTTCCTTCACAGGAATCCTTCGGTCACACCCAACCCCATCAAGAATCTGAACTTTACCAATGTAGCCGTAGCACGCTGGGCACACTGCTACAGTCCATACAGGATAACACATTTGGTCCTCAGAGTGTGCCTGGAACGGAGGTTCTGTGCCTGCCCCCCAGCTTATAACTGAGCAAATGGCAGAGATCAGACCTGACACTTTGGAAGCACACTTTGCATTTCTATTTTTTCACATATAATAGAAGGTTGGGGATGTAGAGACATAACCAGGACAAACCGCCAGACTCTGAGCCCTAGATCATCTCCTCTGGTGGCTCCAGGTTAAAAAAACCCAAAAACCTAGATTCTCTAGTGACCAGATTAACGTGGGCTTCTAGAACTTCTGGAGCATGATAGGGGCAGGGCAGAAACCCCCAGGAACCTTCTCGTACACGTGTCCATGTCTGGGCGCCCATGCACACAGGAGCACACACGCACCTCCCACTTCCCCTGTGTCTGGGCCGCAGGCACAGATCTCGACCCCTGGATCCTTAAATCTACCATTTTATTGTGGTTGAAAAATATACATAAGCCCTCTTAGCCAGTTTTTAAGAGTACAGTTTATTGGTGTACTCTACTTAAGAGTAAAGTTTATTTGTTTAAATTTTATTTACTTATTTATATGTACGAGTGTTTTGCCTGCGTGTATGTCTATATTCCATGTGCATGCCTGGTGCCCGTGGAGGCCAGAAGAAGGTGTTGGGTCTCCTGGAACTGAATTTACAAATGATCGTGAGCTGCTATGTGGATGGTAGGAACTGAACCCCAGTCCTCTGGAAGAGCAGTCTCCTGCCCCAGTAATGGAAAGTTTAATCGTAGTGTTGGGTATCCAATCTCAGCACACTTTCATCTTGCAAATGGAATCATGTAATAATTGTCTTATTTATACTTCTTATCGCTTGAGAACGGCTCTGGAGTTTGCCTTTGTGGCTAGGTCAATAGGGAGAGAGTTCTTAAAGTTTAAGAAGTGACGACCTAGGGGGAAGGTTGAGTGTGTAGGGATAAATTCTTGGCTTCTCTTCAGTGTATCCTTTTTCACTCCTTACAAGGGACAATTTTAAGAATCTCAGTGCTTTTTTGTGTAAACAGCGGAATGCTGAAGTTTGCCAAACATACCTCTAGACACAAAGGCACTTAAGCAAGGAATGAGGATATAAGTTGCTAGTAATACAGACACAACAGAACCGGCTTCCTCCAGCATTGTCTCAGGAGAAGGAAGTAGAATGTGGCCAGCCCAAACGGCCCAGGTTGTCAGTAACAACCTAGTGGGAAAACAGCGTTGCTGGCCATGCTCCAAGCGATTAACAAACACCCGTTCTCCAAAGGTGTCTTCGCCCGAACTGTCTTTTCCACTGCTCGGAGTTTAAAATGTGGTAACGCTGAGACCCATTCTGGCGGTTTGTGGGGACGTGAAACAGAAGCCGACCTTCAAGTTTGAGATCTACCTGAGGTTTGAACCTTCCTTCTTCCATCTTGACCTCAGTCGTTTCAAAGGCTTGGAAATGGGGTGCCTTGTCTACTCCACTCACCCCTTTGGTTCTCCTGTGGACTGGCTCCCCAGAAAGCAGACATTGGGGTGAGTGACTGACAGACGCCAAGCTCCAAGAGCCAAAGCAGAACAAAGATGAAGCCACAGAAGACCTCGGCAAGCCTCAGAAGGCTCGCCTGAGCCATGTGGACCCCTGAGCCATCCCTGCTGTGGGTTGGGGAACAGGAAGCAAAGGCACCATAGGGCAGCCAGTGGAGCTGCACAATCTGCTCCTGTTGTCCTTAGTGACCTGCTTAAGAGACATCTTGAGGTCTCGGGGACATCTCACTTCTTTGGAACTGGAAGTACTAATGCTCAGGAGGAGGAGGCACGTCCATCAGGCACAGAGCTCCACGGACCCTCAACCTGTGGTAACCAGGGGTTTCTGGGTCGGTTCGTCTATCAATAATCCATCAGGCCAAGACAGACTTCTCCTGGGGACAGGCATAACTAGTCCTGAACAGCAGAGGGAAGGTAGATCCCTGATCAGACCTGGATCGCTTCCGGGGGGAGCAGCCAGAGGGTATTTCACCAGTCATTTGGGTAAGAGGGCGGAAGGGGATGGAGTTTTTGCCTCCGGGGGAGCCACAGCAGATGAAGACTGAATTGCGCAGGTAGCCATCTCCTTGGTGTGTTTTCCACCAAGTGTGGCCAGTGCCTAACACAGAGATCTCATGGAAGGAGAGGGCTTGTGTGCGCCTGTGCCCACGCCCCCCGCCCCCCCCAGGCCCTCTTGGGCCCCTTTGCTGCCTGCATTTGTACCTGACTTCAGTGCTCTCTTAACTCCAGGTTTGAAGACGCTTGTGGCTGGGCTGAGAGGAGAGACAGAGCAGGGCAGGGCAGGGCAGGGTCTCAGGTTTGCATTCCCAGAACGCAGCACATTCCCAGAACGCAGCTCCAGCCTGATCCTGTAACCCCCCCTGGCAGGAATGGAGATAATCCATCCATCGGGAATCGTGCCCCTGCCTCCGGCTGTTAGATATTGAAACAGCCAACCCCAAGGTTGGAACTTCCTCAAGAGTCTGATGCTGGGAGAAGAGGCTGAGGCCCGGAACCAGCCAGAGCAGGATCTCATCCCCAGAAAAAGATTCCACACGGTAGTAACAAACCATCTAACTACCTTACAGAAGAGACCAAAGCCAAGACTACGATGGCCAATGACAAACCGGACCACACCTTGACCAATTGCACGAACTGCAGATAGACTGGCAGAGGCCATTGGACCCCTCTACCTCTGCTTCCTCCTAATGTGGTCACCCTGAATAAACCTCCTTTTTCTGCTTTCTCCTTTTTCTGCCTGTTTAATTGGCCTATTGAATGAAGCCAGATAGGGGTTGGGGTGGAGGGGGTGACATACATCTTTAATCCCAGTAATCAGGAGACAGAGGCAGGCAGATCTCTTGAGTTTAAGGCCAGCCTGGTCTACAGAGTTTCAGGACAGCCAGGGCTACACAGGGAAACCCAGTCCCCAAAACAAAAACAAAAGCAAAACAAAACAAAACACAACAATAGTAATAGTAATAATAATATGTAATAATAGTAATTAATAATAAAACAGACCTGCTAAGGACTTGTGGCCATGCATGACTGATGAGGGTCACCAGTGCCCAAGCTGTGACCCTAGCAACTCAGGTAACAGTGACACAGGCAGAGGAACCCCAGGGTATATGTCAGGCTTCTGACAGACAAGCAGCTCCAGAGACCCCACCCCTACCCCAAACGTTGAGCCCCGAAAGGAGCCACCTTGTTGACTTTAGTAGCAAAAGTACCCCCAAATCTGGAGTGTGTCAAAAATGGGCATGGGTGCCTCACCGCATGATGACATTTGTAACAAGCTTAATTGCAAGGCTGGCTTTGTTAAGAACAAGGATGCACAAGGGATGATGGGCAGACTCCAACCTGAAGTGGGCAGAAAGGAGCATCTCACACAGAGGAGAGCAGAGTCCATCCTTCTTCCAAGACCTCCCTCTGGACTGAGAGAGAAGAGGCCATTGGAGGCCTTTTTAAAACCAGAAAGAGAATCGACATTCACCGGTTCAAAACACAACAAAGTGTTACATCTCTTCTAATTACACTTCCTTGAGTTTTGCCTGGGCTCGGGGTTGCTTGGAAGCTGCCAAGTTTCCTCAAAGCCCCTTGGGAGCAACCCTGTTCATTAGTTGATTATTCACAGCTTCTCCCTACCAGTTAGCGTGCCTGGAACCCTGCCAGGCAAACAGCCAGGTGGGCTGGGCTGCAGCTCCCATGCACAACCCCGGTGGGCTGCACTGCAGCTCGCATGCACCGGCTTGCTAGCACGTGAGGGTCCATGCTCCACCCCAGCACAGTGAGCAAGCAAGCCTTGTGTGGACAGGGAAAAACAGACACGCTGTCCCTGTGGCGTTTATAGCCTGTGAGAGGGAGAATCATCAAATCAAGACAAACATACATAAAAAGGGAAACGTGATTTGTGGTGGTTCCTGAAGGAGACGCTGGAGGACCTGAAGGATCTGATTTTCATCTAAAGAACTGTTAAAAAGGGAGTTGAGGCTTGAAGGCTAAGAAGGACTTCAGTGGGGAAGGGGGCGGGGTGGGGTAGGAGTGACCTTCCTTGGCAGAGAGGGCAGCCTGTGTGCCGTCCTGGGACTGGGGAAAAGACGGGTTGATCAGAGAATTAAACAAACCACAGAGCTGGCTCCAGTTCACCAGGGGCAGGTTGTGTGTGTACGAAATGAGAAAGTGGTCCTAAAACCAGTACTGACCAGGCTGGGCACTGTCCTGTGTCAAACGCTTGAATCGGGCAGAAATAATCAATAGTTCTGATACACGATGAGGCGGCAAAGTCCTGGGGGCCACAAACAGGCCAGCCATGTAGACAGGGTTCCCAAGAAAGGCTATGTGCCAACGGAGAGCTAGGGAAAGAAGAGACCGTTTGTTTGTTTGTTTGCTTGCTTGCTTCTTATGAGTGGGAACTTTGCTCACATTTATGTGTGTGCTCCACATGCATGCCTGGTGTCCTCAGAAAAGGAGGTCTGATCCCTGTGAACTAGTGGGACTTGTGAACCACCTTGTGGGGCTAGTGAACCTCCATGTGGGACTAGTGAACTAGTGGGACTTGTGAACCACCGTGTGGGACTAGTGAACCACCATGTGAATGCTGGGGACTGAGCCCCCGGGTCCTCTGGAAGAGCAGCCGCTGCTCATAACCATTGACCCATCTCTCTAGCCTACTTAAGCTCCTTTGAGTCTATAAAAGATTTAACCTTTGGGGAGATCAGAGGAGGTTAACATAACAGTTTCAGTTCTTATTTTCTGAGAGTGAAGGAGTGAAAGCATAAATGCCAACAGGCTATCCATGGAAGAGGGGACTTTTGCTGGGTGCGATGCCTCACTCCTGTAATCCCCAGACTCTGGAGGCTGGAGCCACAAATTTGAAGCCAACAGAGGAGAACACGTAAGTCTCAGGCCAGCATGGGCTAGAGGGTGCAACCCAGCTTCAAATATTGAGTCAAGCAGTCCAGGTCCTACCTGGTAAGTTACACTCTAGCAGGGAAGAGAAAACATCCATTTCAGTGTCACGAGAGCTGATAAGAGATTGTAAGTTGGAAGGAAGTATGAAGGACACCACTGTGGTGGGGTCGATGCTGGGGTCTCAGAGCGGAGGAGTCGGGGTCCTTGAGGAAGTAGGATAAGTTAATTAGGCAAAAGGTTGGCTGGAGGCTAGAAGAGAATAGTCTAGTCACTGGGCATAAGCAACAGCCCTGAGTAGGAACATCAGAAAAGTTAGAAATTTGGAGACTGGGGTACAGAGAACATAGAGAGCAAGGGGGTGTCGTTAAACACGTCCTACTCCTTTGTGGGAGATTGTCTGAGGGTTTAACTACTGTGAACAGACACCATGACCAAGGCAACTCTTATAAGAACATCATTTAATTGGGGGGCTGGCTTATAGGTTCAGAGGTTCAGTCCATTATCATCAAGGTGGGAGCATGGCAGCACCCAGTCAGGCACAGTGCAGGAGGAGCTGAGAGTTCTACATCTTCATCCAAAGGCCGATAGGAGAAGACTGGCTAGGATGAGGGTCTTAAAGTCCACACCCACAGTGACACACCTACTCCAACAAGGCTACACCTACTCCAACAGGGCCACAGCTTCTAATAGTGCCACTTCCTGGGCCAAGCAAGTACAAATCACCACAGAGATTGACTGAGGGGACAAGAGAGCAAGCATAGAGACTAGTGAAGTAGAGGGAATTATCATGAGACCTTGTGGTAGCCTGGACCAGGGCTGAGCAGTGGGACTGGGGAGATGTGGCCGGGCTTGAGACATGTTTAGCATATGGATTGGGCCTGGAGTAAGTAGACTAAAAGGATCATGGGTATTTACAGGGAAAGAGGGACTAAAGGCTGAGACTCAGAGAGTCTGTGGGTATTTGGAGTCATTCATCAGTTTAGGGCACCTCAGAGAAAACAGGGCAATGGCTGAAAAGGGGGCGACTTGGATTTCAGATGATTTGTAGAATGGATTCAAGAATTAAACAGTTTTGTTAGGCAGTATAGAACACACACAGTCCAGGTATCTTATTTACAAGATATAAGCTTAGATTGGGCAGGTTAGGGGCTATTCTAAATTATTTACAAGATATAAGCTTAGATTGGGCAGGTTAGGGGCTATTCTAAATCATTTCCCAACCATATGTCCCTTGCTACTTGCTGTTTTTCCTGGCCACATGCTTGTGGTCCAACACAGAGTAGAAACAATTATGAGAACTATTAAGTAAGTTACATTCAAAAAGTCTAGTCTGGGGCTGGTGAGATGGCTCAGTGGTTAAGAGCACCGACTGCTCTTCCAAAGGTCCCGAGTTCAAATCCCAGCAACCACATGGTGGCTCACAACCATCCGTAACGAAATCTGATGCCCTCTTCTGGAGTGTCTGAAGACAGCAACAGTGTACTTACATATAGTAAATAAATAAATAAATAAATATTTAATAAAAAAAAGTCTAGTCTGTTTGTATTTGGCAACTCGGGAGAAATTATTTTATTATCTATCCTATTCTGGTGAGTTTAGAGTTCTGATCTAAATCATTCTATATCCTAACTTGTATTACCGTTCCAAAAACATCTTTAGACCTAAAAACATCAACTCGTGTCCTAAACAACCTAAGCTTAACCGAGAGACTATAACTATCGAGTCTTCAACCAAAGGAGATAAATTTTATCTGAGTATGCAGGAATTCCAGGCAAGCACTTCCAAAATTGTAAAAATGACAGACAGCTGGCTGCCTGGGAAGCCACCCAGCATCCTAAAGACTGCAGCAGCATATTTAGCCTTCTGGTCCAGACCTGACAGACCTTTGGTGAAGCAGGAATTATGAAGGACCTGTCCTGGCAGGACTTGGCAGTTGATCTTCCTGTGTCCATTTGTCATTTCTGGGCAGTATTCTGTCTGCAGGTAAAATTAGGGCATTTTCTTTTCCCGGTGACTACCTTGCCATACATGACGCCATCTCCAAATGGAGGCCCTTCAGTGTTCATCATCTTCTTCCAAGTCAGAGGGTTGCTGTCAGGAGCTGACATGTCTCAATGTCAAAGAAGCCTTACGTTAATTTTTTTTAAAAAAAATCTTTAAATGCCGTATTCTGTGAGTCTCTGAGGTCTTGGAAGAGGTCTTGTAACCTCCCCTTAGATGACAATATATCTATAGCTCATAAAATAACCAAAACCATCCACCAGACTTAAGGGAATTGTAATTGTTTCCTGATGAACTGGGGTGAAGAATTCCTTTTAGGGGGGCCCAAAAGAAATTGGGGAAATGGCTAAGTCAAAAGAAAGCCAGCTGGCATTTGTTGTTCAGTCTCTGGGTGCTGTGAAAGTTCAGACTTAAGTTCTCATTGGATCAGTCTGGAAGGCTGGGCGAACTGCGGCCGTCCGGGTCAGCAGCCCTCCTGGAAGCCATTGGGGAAGCAAGTCTCCAAGGAAACAGAGCAGTCTAAGGCAGGGCCAGGCGTCCTAGCGTCCTCAAGGATGGATCTTGTCAGAGCTGCCCAGTATAGCCAAAGGTGATTTTTCTGCTTTTTGTTTGAGCAGACAAAAGACATTTGTCTTTCTTTAATGGTTAGTTTGGGTTGCATATCAGATTGTAATATAAATGTTTACCTCTATCATTTAGAAGAATAATATGAAAAGTTGTAGGTTTTTAAGTTGTCAAAATCTACTTTTAATAAGGGTTCTTAAATGCTTTAACCTCCCTTCTAGCCCACCACACATTAGAGGTAGTGGGAATAAAAGGTTATTAGGATATGGGGGAAGTAGACTTGTTTAGAAATAGTTCTTTGGAACACACCCAATCTGCATTGTCAGGATATCAGCTCAGTTCACACCGAATCAGCAGTGGCAGGTCGATCCAGAAGAATCCTCAAGGCTCTGCCGTATACTGTTTAGAAGTAGTTCTTTGGGGGCGGGGTGGGGATTTGAATGTCTAACTGTCAGGGTACCAGCAGTCCAGTTCAGTAGTGTCAGGATAGCAAACATGAATCAGCAGTGGTGGTTTGACCCAGCAGAAACATCCAGGCCTCCTCCAAATCCACATGAGTCAGCAAGAGAGGGACTGGCAGGGACACCAGAAGTTCTAAGCTGTGCCTCTCCCAACAAAGTGAAGATCATCGAAGACTAAGACCTGAGACCAATGAAGCATTGCAAAGCTAACTGTGCAAGTTCGTCATCACTGTCTGTTGATTTCTATTTATACTCCTCCAAACATTATGTGTCCTCCCCCAGGTCTTGCCTCAGTAAAACACCATGTGAATATTTCTTAGCGAAACTTCAGTTAAGTCTGTATCAGCTGACATATTCAGAAACTTCCACTTCACTTTGCCGATTGGCCCGAGTCTGAGGAAGAGGCAAGAAGCCACCAGAGCACCACCAGAAGTTTTTTGATGTTTCTTTCTACGAAGTCACATCATGGACAAACGATGACCAGTAAGGAATGGCAAGGCCTACCAATACCATCCAGCATCATCTACTGTCTGTTGGGTTATATTTATATTCCTTCTTAGCATCGTGCATCCTTTCATCTGTGTGCCCCAGCATAACATAATTTGACATAACTGACTTTCCAAAAAACCAGACGTTCCCACTTCAAAAAGTCCTGAGGATTTTGTAGTCAACAATATCTATTGGTTATGCATAGAAATTTTTTTTATATTATATCTCAGCCAATCTCAGAGCTGTTCTGAAGTTGCAGGATCAGTGCATACACTATCTGACCTGTTGATCTTGCCAACCCTCCCCCGTTTTGTTGTAGCCAAGATCTTCAGGGGGCCTTCCCCAGTTAACTATTATTTTCAATAATTTGGATGGAAAACAGCTTTTCTTTTCCTGTTGGAACAAATGCAAAATCTCCCCAATGCAACACATTTCCTTTATTCCATTGTGGAACTAGGACTTCTACAGACTGATCTAATTCACCAGTTCTTTCTGAAATCCATTGGTTTTTTAACCATTGTATTACCTGTGTTATCGATTCTTAAAACATTTAAAACCAACAAAGCATCATTTAATCTATCCCTGGGATATTTCTTATTCCCCTTTTGTTCTATGAGCATCTCCTTTAATTTTTTGTTAGATGTATTTCCAGAACAGCTTGACCTGTGGATTGTAAGCTATATCCAGAATGGGTTCCATGTCATAATGCCAATAAAAGTGTTGTGTTCTAATGCACATATATGCCAAGCATCATCAGCTTTGATCATCAAAGGCATTTCCAAAGAGTCATCATCTCCAATAAGTGTGCAGAATCACGCTTTGGAATTTAAATCAGAAGCCTGTTGGAATTTCAAATATGCACCAGTAGCATGATGAATCAGCATATGCACGTATCTCAATTCTCCACACTCTACAAAATGATACAAATATTTTATTTATGACATTGTTTTAAGGCAGTGTCCATACGTAGAATCTGGATTTTTAACTTAATATATTGCATCTTTATGAGTTGTCCTTCTAAATTCTCAAACCTTTGCACACTTTTCTCATCTGGAACTACCTTTTCTGTTGGGATAGGTTCCAGATCCTCTACTCTCTGTTCTATGGCCTGCAATATAGTATCTAATTTCTCAGTCTCTTTCTTTTATAGGTTCATCTTATTTTGGTCTCTTTGTAAAAGGACATATAAAATTATAATAATTATTCTTATGGTGGTAAGCATAGCAAGATTATACATGATCCAGATGTCCTGTAACGTTGCATGTCCCTTTTACTTTTAACATTGAAAATACTTTTAATAAAATTTTATATTTAGTTTAGAAGTTTGGGACTCTTAAGTCCCCTGGTAGCTTTGGAGAAAGGTTCCATTTGCCTGTAGGCTTTTTAGATCAAGTATGTGTCTGTGTTGGCTAACTCCACCCCTGGGCTGGAGCTACAGGAGTTTGTCATCTGACTTTTGCAGCTCTCCCACACAGACCCAAATTGGGGTGGGGGACCACCATTTGTCTGGCTTGCCCCTCAGCCTCAGCACCGGTGCCTGGGGAAGGCTGGGGGAAAGCTGCAGTGTAGCTTTGGAGTTAGCTGTGAGCCGTCCTGGCTGTGGCTGGATGAGAGTCCCAGAGACCTGCAGATCCTTTGGTTGGCACAGTGTGCTAGGCATCGACTGCATCCCCAGGAAGTGCACTGAGAGTCTGTAGTGCAGGATAGACTCCCTGCCAGCCTTGTTAAAAGGCAGCGGGCCCTCTTTATGAAGCTCACCTCCAACAGTTAGAAAACATCGGTTTTGGTTTGTTTGTTTTCTTTTAAATCCTGGCATATGTCTAATAAATGAATATGAAATTTAAGAGTTTGGGTTTATGTCCTACATTGGGCACCAACAGTAAACAGGAATTAAACATTCTTGATAGCCAGTATAAAAGACACACAATCCAGGTATTTTATTTACAAGCTGTAAGCCTAGATTGGGCAGGTTTGGAGCTATTCTAACTTATTTCCCCACTCATAGTGTCCCTCGCTACATGCTGCTTTTCCTGGCCACATGCTCGTGGTCCATCTCTTCTCATGGCTGCCTCCTCCACATCCATGTCCTCTCCTTTTCTCCCTTGGTCTCCCCTGAGACCTCTCACTTGATCCTCCAGTCCCACCTTTCTCCCTCCACTGCCCAATCACAGCCCCTAGCCTTTTGTTGACCCGTTAAGTCAGAGAGCAAGGCTTACATAGCATTTCCGGGTGTGTGTGCGGATCTGCTCATTGGGGATAGCCAGATCTTGGGAGTCAATATTGAGCATTAGAATACATAGCAGCATCAGACCAACCTACTACACATCCCATTAGAAGCAAATGGAGAAAAGGTCAGAAACTCAGAAGGGAGATCAGAACTAGAAATGCCAATCTGGGGCTGGGCGCAAGCATCGGCCCAGCGTATGCTCACAAGCATGACGTCTGGAGTTCAGCTCCCTAGAACCCACGTGAAAAGCTGGGCACAATGGGCATGGTAGCGCACACCTTCAATGCCAGCACTCAAGAGGCAGAGGCAGGCGGATTTGTGAGTTCGAGGCCAGCCTGGTCTACAGAGTGAGTTCCAGGACAACCAAGGCTACACAGAGAAACCCTGTCTCGAAAAACAACAGCAACAACAAGAAAGAAAGAAAGAAAGAAAGAAAGAAAGAAAGAAAGAAAGAAAGAAAGAAAGAAAGAAAGAAAGAAAAGAAAGAAAGAAAAGAAAAGAAAAGNGAAAGAAAGAAAGAAAGAAAAGAAAGAAAGAAAAGAAAAGAAAAGAAAAGAAAAGAAAAGAAAAGAAAAGAAAAGAAAAGAAAAGAAAAGAGAAAAGAAAAGAAAGGAAAAGAAAAGAAAATCTGGGAACAATAGTGTGCCTCTATAACCCCAGTCGTGACAAGGTAGGAAACAGGGACAGGGGGATGCCTGGAGCTCACCGACCAGTTTGCAGGTTGTCTATTTGGTGGCTTTCTTAGTCGATGAGAGACCCTGCCTCAAACAAAAGATTGCAGGTACCTAAGGACTAATACCAGAGTCTGTTTCCTATCTGCAAATGCATGCCAGGTATGTGACACTGGCTCCCATGCATGTACCCCACCACACACACACACACGCGCGCACACACGCACGCACACACGGGTTGGTGTAGTGCACAGTCCCTGTGAGCTGTGATTCTCGTTCTCTTGAGGGAGAGTATGACATATAACAGTGGATAGAGAAATCAGTGAGGGGTGGGGGGTAGGAGTCCCGGGGATCGGTGTCACGCAGAGGCTTCAGTGGTCTAGTTGGTTTGGGAAACTCTGGACGGATCTACTTAAACCGATTTCTTCCATGCAGACTCTCAGAGCCTTTCATAGTGTGGGGTGAGGGGAAGGCCAGTGAGGCTGAGAGCCTTCCAAAGATCGTACCACATTCAGAGATTCCTAAAGATTTCTCTTGTTACAGAACCCTTCTATGCCAGGACACCCCAGTACTAGACAAATCTTCCTGACAGTGCAAGGTGTTAAGTAGAGCAGCCCCCTCCCCCACCATTTGAACAGAGCACCACACCTAACCAAATGCTTCTGCTCCGTCTGAGTCAGCCCAGGACAACCCGACGGAGGTAGTCTTTATATCTCTACCCATCATTCTCAAGGCTGAGACGTGCCTCACTGAAAATGACTTCATTTTATCATTATGACTGTTTTTGGGATGGCCCTGAAGAAGTGTTCTATCTCTGCATAAGCTCTGCTGTTGGGTTTCATCGCACCTGAGTCCACAGTTTTTCTTTGTTTGTTTGTTTGTGTGTGTGTGTGGTATGTGTGAATGTCTGTTTGCATGCTCACACATGTCTGAGTGCATGTGTGAGTGCAGGTTGCAGACCTGAGGTTAAGTGTGAACTTTTCCTTGCTAGCTCTCTCTCTGGGACCTGCCTTCTAGTGAGTCTGGCTAGATGGTTTGTTCGTAGGCCCCTTGTCTCTACCTTCAAGTGCTGGAATTACAGCAGGCCCTCATCGCACCTGCTTGGCACTGGAGGTCTGGGCCTCTGGTCTGCAGCCTTCTCACATTTTCCAGGGAAGACTGTCATTATCTGAGCTCCCAGCCTTGGAGTACTTCTTGAATCTGCACTTTTGTGTCTTTTGCCAGTTTTTAAATTCTTAGTCATTTTCTCTTCAGACATTGTGTGTGTGGCATTGCTTCTCTCCTTTCCTACAAAGACTCCACATGCCTGTGTACACTGGCTCTCACCTTTCATTCAGGCTTCCTGATGCATTTCATAAACCATGTAGCGGGTTGCTCTGATGTTGCTTATTTTCTTATGCTAAACACTGGCTCTCATGATCTACTTGCCCCAGAAGAGTAGAGCCTCATATTCATCAAGTAATGCTATGTAAACCTTGCTCCCCAATTTAACTGGCCAATAAAAGGCTAGAGCCTGTGATTGGGCAGCTGAGGGAGAAAGGTGGGACTTGAGGATTAAGTGAGGGGTTTCAGGAAGAAGGAGGAGGAGGAGGAGGAGGAGAAAAAGAAAAGAAGAAGAAGAAGAAGAAGAAGAAGAAGAAGAAGAAGAAGAAGAAGAAGAAGAAGAAGAAGAAGAAGAAGAAGAAGAAGAAGAAGAAG
>NC_034598.1:8390630-8399019 GCF_900095145.1 Mus pahari
AGGAGGAGGAGGAGGAGGAGGAGGAGGAAAGAAGGAGACCCCGAGGGAGGAGGAAGCCACCAAGAGAGGAGATGGTCCATGAGTGTGTGGACAGGAAAAACGGCAAATAACGAGGAACATTATGTCTGGGAAATAAGTTAGAATAGCTCCAAACCTGCCCAATCTTACTTACAGCTTGTAAATAAAATACCTGAATTATGTGTCTTTCATATGGGCTCAATAGAATTATAAATTCATTTTACATTAACCTTACTATCCTGTAGGAAAGTCTGGATATTTTCTTCTGACCTATCATCAAGTTTATAAAAGTTTCTCTTCTCTTGCATATAATCTACTTTTAAGCCTTTCTACTGAGTTTTTAGGCCCTAAGTTTTCATTTGATTCTTCTCTTAAAAGTCTCAGTGCATGCTGGAAAGATGGCTCAGCATTAAGAAAATTGCTGTTCTTGTAGAGGGCCTGGGTTTGGTTCCCAGGACTGGCATGACAGCTCATAGCTGTCTGTAACTCCAGTTCCAGGGGTCAGACATTCTCTTCTGCCCTCCCCACACTACACATGCATGTAGTATTCTTACAGACATGCAAGCAAACATGCATAAATGTAAAATAAAAACAAATAAGTATTTTTAAAAGACTGCATACAGGGGTGGGGCATAACTTAGTGGCAGAGTGGTTACCTGGCATGTATGAAGATTTGGGTTCAAGTCCCAGTATTAAAAAAACAATAAACTCCTTGTTCTTTCTTTTTTTAAAGGACTATATATACATTCATGTGGTATAAAACAATGTACATATGATGTGGTCTCAAATTATAATGATACTAAAAAATTCTTATCACAGTGTTTTTATAACATATTTTCAGTTTAGATATGCTTATATAAATAAATATGTAACAATCATGTTATAATTGTCTATAGTATTCAATATAATAGCATGCATGTTACCTGGGTTTGTAGACTAGGAACAAAAGGTTGTGCCATTAGCCTAGAGGCATAGCATATTGTGGGTGAATTCACCTAACAATCCAATAGTTATTTCTCAAAAGTGTCCCCACTATTACACAACACATGACTTTAAACTCTAACACTTTTCTCTTGGGTTTTCATTTGATCTGAACTCCTAGTGTGCCTTGTAATGAAAGGCAAAGCAACTCCAGAGACCATATGAAGAAACACAGTGATAACCCAAAGCCGTTGATGCTATCTTCCTCTAGATAGGATTTACTTTCATTTATAACAGGCAGTCCCTAGCAGACCATCTCCTTTCATTTAACCTGAGATTGAATTCTCAGCTAATAGACGGGGACATTCACTAGGTTCTTGGCCTTTCATAAGAAATGAATGCTAATTTTTAGTCTTCTTAGCCCTGTAATACAGCCAAGAGCTGCTACCTCGGTAATCAGTGTCTCTGTACTGACTTGGAGTCAGCAAATGCTTCATGGGGAAGCTGCACTTGCCCACCTGTCCACCTGCTGCCCCTGTCCACCTGCTGCCCCTGTCCACCTGCTCACCTGCCCACCTGCCCACCTGTCCCCTGTCCACCTGCTCACCTGCCCACCTGCTGCCCCTGTCCACCTGCTCACCTGCTCACCTGCCCACCTGCCCACCTGCCCACCTGTGCCCTGTCCACCTGCTCACCTGTCCACCTGCTCACCTGCCCACCTGCTCCACCTGTCTACCTGCTCACCTGCCCACCTGTCCCCTGTCCACCTGCTCACCTGTCCACCTGCTCACCTGCCCACCTGCTGTACCTGTCCACCTGCTGCACCTGTCCACCTGCCCACCTGCCCCCTGTCCACCTGCTTATCTGTCCACCTGGTCACTTGTCCATCTATCCACCTGCCCACCTGTCCCCTGTCCACCTGCTCACCTGCCCACCTGCTGCACCTGTCCACCTGCTCACCTGTCCACCTCCCCACCTGTCCCTGTCCACCTGCTTATCTGTCCACCTGCTCACTAGTTCACCTGCCCCCCCCATTCCTCTGTTCACTTGTCCACAAGTCCCCCTGTCCACCTGCTGACCTCTTTGTGTTTCTTCCTTTAAGTACCTCAGACTTGCCTTATTAGTTCGCTGGAGCTTCTCAACAGATGTTCCTCACTTTTTACAGTTATGTTTTCTAGCTGTTCTTGAAAGGAGATCTGATTAAAATGAGTCCATAATGACCAGAAGCAGATTTATCCCTCTAAAAAATTAACCAATGTGCTGCTGTTTCAGATTTCACGTTCTGCCCTTTGGTAACTTTATTTTAAACCTCACCTCCAGTGGCTATAATGGAAATTATCAAGGTAACAAAAACAACTGAAACTTATTATGGTAATATTTTTCAAACAAAAAAAATTGTTTTGCCTTAAAGCCTTTTGTTTGTTTTTGTTTGAGACAGGGTTTCACTCTGTAGTACAGGCTGTCTTAGAACTTCCTAAATAGCCCAGAATGGCCTCAGACTCACAGAAGTTCTCCTGAGTGTTTTAGGATTAAAGGTATGGCCACTCTGCCTGGGTCTGGAAACTTTTTTCAATTAATTTTTAAAATTAGCATACAAAATAATGGTTTAATTATGACACTTTTATAGATGTGCATAATTATACTTTGTTCACAATTGTTCTCCTTCCCACAGTCCCTTTCTCCTCCCAAAGTTCCACTTATATTTTCATCATTCATATACACACACACATACACATAAACACATGCACACACATGAACACACACACATACAAATGCACAAACACAAACTATGTGAGCATAACACATTAAAAATATTCTGGGCCTGGGGATCTAGCTCAGTTAGTGGAGCATTTGCCTGGCATGTTCAAGGAGACCCTGGGGTCAATCCCCAGTAACCCCCATCCATACAAATAAAGATTCTGTGGATGAGGAAAAAATGTAGCATTCGTCCCTATTCCTATTTCCTTCTCCTGTTCCCTTCTCCCTCCTCCCAAACAACCCCCCCTTTTATTTTCATCACACACACACACACACACACACACACACACACACACATACACACACGCTCGTCAAATTTAGATTCCACATATGAGAAAAAGCATGATAATTTTTGAAGAGTTAATTATTAATAAACTGTGGAGGTCTGAATGAGAACTGCCTCGGTGGGCTCATAGATCTGAATATTTGGTCTCCAGGGAATGGAACTCTTTGAAAGGATTAGGAGGTGTAGCCTTGTTGGAGGAAGTTAGTCATTGTCAGTAGACTTGAGGTTTCAAAAGCCCATTCTAAGCCCAGAGTCTCTCTCTTCCCGCTGCCTGTGGATCTGGATGTAGAATTCACGTCTACCTCTACAGCACCATCTGCCTGTGTGCCACCAGGCTCCCTGCCATGATGAAAACGGACTCATCCTCTGAAAGTGCAAATAAACCCAATTAAATGAATTCTTTTATAAGAATTACTAGGGTCATGGTATCTCTTCACAGCAATAGAATACTAGCTAATACACAAACTAGCATGTCTGGCTTATTTTATTAAGCAGTCTCTTACAATATTAATAAGCACTTCGGGCCAGGCATGGTAGTGCACACCTTTGATCCCAGCACTCAGCAGGCCGAGAGGCAAGTGAATCTCTGCGAGTTTGAGGCCAGCCTGGTCTATAAAGCATGTTCCCGGACAGCTGGGGCTGTTACACAGAGAAGCCCTGTCTCAAAAACCAAACCAAACCAACCAACCAAAGTGCTTAGTGAGTGTTTAACTCCGGACCAGGGAGCATCTTCATATGCATGCATTAATTTAATTAATGGAATACAACCAGTAGACTTTGGTCTTCATATTCATCAGTTACAGAATTTGTTCAGGGATGGGTCGTAGATAAAAGATGACCTATCACTCAACACACAAAAGCAATGCCGAAAAGAATAATTTAGGTGGCAATCTTATGTAGGTTCTCAGATTTAATGGAACGCAGAGGCAAAAAATGTAACCTCCAAGCCCTAAGTACAACCCCAGCAGGGCTATAGCATAGGTTGGTTGACACAAAAGACTAACAGTGAGCATGGTTTGCTCTAGCTGTGTAGTTCCTGGTGGAGGTGACAAAATGTCTGAAGCAGGAAGAAGCAATAGGAAGCTGAAGAGGAGGAGGACAGGGAGCACTCAGGAGCTGGAATCAACTGTCTTCTCGTATCTCCGTGCTTTATGTGCACTTAGCAGACATCACACGATTGCAGGTCATAGAAACAGTTGAATGGCAGGAATAAAACCAAAAAGGAACAAGACTGGCTCCATGGTTAAGGAAACCTGCTGTTCTTCTAGAGGACCACATACTTCAGTACTTTAGTTCCTAGCACACACGTAGGGTGGCTCAGAATGACCTACTTCAGTTCCAGGGTATCCGACACTGCCTTCATAACAACCTATACACCCAGTTCCAGGATATTGGACACTATCCCTCCACAGGCACACCCCCCCCACACACACACATGACTGACACACACCCATAAATGATTGGTTTTTTATTTAAAAAGATCTCGCCAAGAAGAAGAGGACATGTAGACTATTGCACAGAAATGTATCAAAGCCGGGTATGGAGTCCAGGACGTAGTAATCCTACTTCAACTTCAGCTTTTAGCCAGACCCTCTGCACACTCCTCCAGCCCAGAAGAGTACGTACTCTACTCTAGCTACTGAATGAAATTTGATTACACTCCCTTTGTTCTCCAAATACTTGTGTTTCCTCCAATGGGAGCAGTATGAAGTGGGCGAGGCATAAATACCTCATGGATGTTGGCAGTAGTTGTTATTTAATTCAGGGTGTAGAGAGAGTCTCTTGTGTACTGTATAGAAGCATCATCGCCTGACAAGAAAAAGCTGGTTGGCCAATGAGCTGAGGCAGAAACTAGGAGGTGGGATTATTGGTAGAGGGAGAGGAGTTCTGAAATAAAGTCAGGCTCGGGAAGAGATTCACCCTGAACCCCGAGGAGTCAGATGCTTGGAACGGATAGGAGGTAACCAGCCACACGGCCCTCAGGATAGAATAAATGGGTTATTAAGTTAGGACCTAGTCGGGACACAAGCCCAAGCTTACGGCCTAGGCATTTATTCGTATATAATTAAGTCCCAGAGTCATTATTTTGAGAACTGGGGCACGGGTGGAAAAGCCCACGGTTACATCAGCATCCTGGAGTATGTAAGTAGGTCTTACCTAGTCTTCATTGATTGGATGTCACAAGTGGTTCCTTGGATATATGAAGGGATATAGAACAATCCAACAGAAGTGGCGCTTTATGGCTGGCGTCCAAGACATGAAGGAATGTTCCAGAGTACACGGATGTGGAAGGTCATTAGCCGGCATGCTCCTTTTACCCCTCCTTGGGAGGAACTGGTCCTCCCAAGGTCATCGGAGGTCAGCTAGCCAGAAACACTGGGGCTAGATGGGCTTAGGTTGGTTATAAACGAGGTGCCTGTCCACCCTTAAAGTCAGAAGTGCTCCTCCTCAGAGCACATGAGCACCGCTGTCATCACCGCCACCATCACCATCATCACCGTCATCAAAACCTCTGCCCAGTAAAGTAATAAAAACTATTATTAAGCTCAGAATGTGACGCAAACTAATGTGTTACGTCCGTCACCCACGCACACTTAACGCTGTGCCTCATCGTCACTCTGGAACCGAGACTTGTGCCTGACGAAAGCCAAGCTGAGACTGAACAAACGCCATCTTATGTTTCAAAAGCTTTCAACCCAATTCCAGTTGTCCTGTTTCTTTGCACTGCTCCTAACGCTCTTGTTAAAGGATCTTTAAAGTTCTGTCCAGGTCTAAAATGTATTGTGTATGGAAGGTTTTAGTTAGAAGGCCTGAAGCTAGCCTAGAAATACCACAGGCAGATGGAGTGAGCCACTCAATCCTGACAACCCACAGTATACGGCTCTCACTTGCCCTCTGAAGACAGGCTCCCCAGTCCCACACCAGCCCCACGGTGGGGGGGGGGGCTGATGCTCAGAGCAACGGAGGGAGTCTAGAACTCCCCCGCTCTCTTCCTCTTCCAACTGACTTACAGGCTCTAACCCAAGCATTCTGTTCTCCGCAGCATCCTATATGTAAAAATACTCCAGGCCCCACCCCTGCAGCTTGGAACACAGAGTCAGCTTCCAAACCACTGGCCAGGTCTTTCCTGGTGGGCAGGAAGAAGGCTGCTCTGTGAAGACTGGAGTCTAAGTAAGTGCTGAGAAAACAAACCACGGGCTTCAATTTTCAGCTCTGAAAATAGCAAGGGCCCAGGACTCCTGCTGGAGGGGGCAAGGAAAAGACTTACAGGGCTTCTGCACCCTGAGGCCAGGCAGAGAAGCAAGCAAGAATCCAGGCTTCCCCAGAAAGAGGGGGAGGGGAGGGGAGAAAGTGGGGAGAGGGAGAGAGACACAGAGACAGAGAGACACACACACACATAGAGAGACTCAAGTCCTGGGCAAGGGGCCTCCTAGGTCCCTGCTTGACACTGTCACCCTGATCCTGGAATGAACTGGCACCCAGGGGTTCTGGGCCCTGCTGAATGTCCCTCCTGAGCTGTTATAGCTGTGAATGCTAAGTCCTGGTGGAGGCTGAAGCAGGTCTCTGAGAAACTAGCAGCATACGTCACAACTCTGTACACAGCTGATCCTTCTGGACCCTTGAGCACGAGGACAGCTACTACCACCAAGCGGGCACACGCAAACAAAATCTCCCACAGGCCACTGGCCCTGGGCCACTCAGATACTAGCCTTGCTGGTGTCTTCTGGTGCCCTCTTCTCTCACATGGAGAGATGTCAACCTGTAGGGAGATCCTGGCACAGAAACAACTCTCCGTACAAATCGAGGTGCGTTTGAAGTGGAAAGGGAATGTCCTTCGCTATTGGCTACCCGCCTCCTCCTAGCTCTTCCCCTGCCATATGGGCATGACCAACCATCTTCCTCAGTGGACAATGGGACGAAGGTCCGCAGGACAGGTCTCTATAGTATGTGTCCTCAGCTGTGTGTGTTTGCACAGCTCCTAGGATTAACAGAGTCAGCGAGTAAATGCAGAAAAGCCTAACATACAGACACAGGCAAACTGGGATCTGATCCGGCAGACTGGGGTTCTCTGATGGAGAAGTTGCAGCATCCCGGATGGTCAGTGCACTTATTCTATACAGCTAAACAAGGAGGTTAGTAGGGGAGCCAACTCCAGGCCATAAACAGCTGAGAAGAAGAGAGCTATAGTGGGCATTTCTGCACACGCTGGCTGTTGGCGTGACTGTGGCGGGCTTTGCTGGCTTTCTGAGCCTTGTCCAGGGAAGGGGCTCCTTTCATGGGACTGAGGCCTTGGCTCTTGACCCGACGATGCCACATCAGCATATTCCCCCGGGACCTCGCTCGATGCGCCACTCCTCCTCTACCCAATATGCCATGCCTGGCTGGTGCACCTTACAGCATCTGCCACGCCCTATCTGTAGCATCGCAGGCAAGGTCGCAAAGCTCCTTGCAGCATCGTGGGGGAGGCATAAAGCTATGAGGCAGGGTGAGCCAGCTGAGCTTAGTAGAGAAAGGAGGCCAGTTTCCGTGTGTGTGCGTGAGTCTACGTAGAGTTGGTGCTGGACCTGCAACCCTGGTGTTCCACCCACTGTCCCTGGGTAGCCATTACAATGAGGAGAAAGTCAGAGGGCATGGGGGTCTGGACTACTCCAGCTATGTCAAGAGTCTATCCATGTTGGCCAGGTTGCCTTGTGGGCAGTTCCCTGTCCCGAAGTCTTCTTCCTGGGGACTCCTCAGGTTTCTGAGTTCCTTCATTTTCTCTGAGCTTGGGCTTGAATTCCTACTGCAGCTGCCTACAGTGAAGGACAGTGAGGGCCCAGCCTGTCAAAACAGCGAATCAAGGGGCTGCTGAGGGGTCAGGAGCCAGGGCGGAGGACCAGAAGACCCTCAGCTGTTAGGAATGTGGTGCTTCGAAGAGAGACATTCAGCCTTGGGGATCCCCCTCCTCTTTCCTCTTTCTCGCTTCTCTGGTGCTGTGGGGAATAGAGCCTTGGGGGTTTTTATCCACTCCTTAGGGTGCCTCTGGCACCTGGCCTCCTTCGTCTCTGCACCCTGGAGCCTGACAGCTGACCCTAACTACCCTCTAGTAAGCCTTTCTTTGACTGGCCTTGACCTTGTGACCTTCCTGCTTCAGCCTCAGGAGTGGCTGGAGTTAGGAGTGGTAGGTGCTGCTACACCCAGAGCAAAGCCGGAGGCCAGAATATAAACCACTGCAGCCCCAGCACAGAGAGGAGGAGGCAGTGTCCATAACACCCAACCCCTGACCAAGAAACCACGTGCAATCGGTACCTGACGAAAAACCAGGTACATCAGCCACACTTTGGGGCAGGCCCCATGCTCAGGAGCAGTTATCCAACACAAAACAGACACCATGGTGTGTGTGTGTGTGTGTGTGTGTGTGTGTGT
>NC_034598.1:8399214-8401787 GCF_900095145.1 Mus pahari
TATGTGTATGTGTGTGTGTGTATGTATGTGTGTGTGTGTATGTATGTGTGTGTGTATGTATGTATGTGTATGTGTGTGTGTGTATGTATGTGTGTGTGTGTGTGTGTGTGTGTGTGTGTGTGTGTGTGGTGGGGGAGGGGCTGCTGTTGTTAGAGTTTGGTGTCTTTTGTCTTCTTAGGGTTTGTTTTGTTCTTTTGAGAGCCGGAGAGAAAACTTGGCATTGGGTGGGGAGGACCTGGGAGGACTTGGGGATGGGGAAGGATGTGATAAAAGTATATTGTATGAAGAAATTTTAAGAATAATTTTAAAATGCAATTGGAAACGTCCTGCCGGTAGACAAAGGGGTTGGGGCTGAGGAGCACTCCCCAGGCTGGAGCCCCACCCTGTGGGTAACTGTCCCAGCCCAGACTGCACTGTGGAGATACATCTCAGAGTGGCCAAACCAAACCACAGGGTCCCCATTTGGAAGATCTTGTTTCCTAACCACCCTGGCCCAACATCAAGAGCATATGCTGCCCCACAAGTGGCAAGCCATTGAAGGTAGGAACAAGCCAGGGGTCACAAGCCAAACTCACACACAGGGAACTTCCCCCTGGAGAGGAAAGCCACCATCAGAAAACAAAAAGGAAAACAAAGTTGTCAGCCCAAGTTTCCTAGGGAGACACCCTGGGCAGGGCTCCTCCTAGCAGCTGGAAGGCTTCCTCCTTCAGGCCCAGCCCCCTCCTTAGGAGCTAATGATCCCCAGCTGTGCCTGCTTCTGCTTGGCCTTGTAACCCCTTGGTTTCCTTGACCAGAAAATACTGGGTCACTCAATTCTATCTAGTCAGTGGGGTGCATTAAATGGGTTCTCCTGGGACACTTGAGAATGAGCAGTTGGTTCACCACAACCTCTCCTGAACACTAAGGTGTATGAAGTTTCTCCCTTTGAGGCCACGCAGCCAGCAAATGAAGGTGGGATTTAAATTTGGCTCTAGACTCCTTTGGGCAACTTATCACTTGCTTGGGTAAAGTTAGATTTTTCAAAGCGCAGATTACAAAAATCAACACCCTTGCATGTTGCACTTACTGTAAACTTGAAAAACAGAATTCTGGGTTGAAAATAGGAAGAATCTAGCTAAAGGGGAAATTGACTTTAAAGGGGAAAAAGACACCAATGTCTTTGAACTTTAGCCACCTTATTTTCAATATAGTGCAAGGAACCGTACCTGCCTGTCATGCTGGAGATGCGTCTCAGCAGTGAGTACGTGCCCTGGGATTTATGACCCAAGTTCCATCCTCAAAATAGAAGAAAGGAAGGAAAGAAGGAGGTCTCTTGAAAACTAAATAGGTTCACTTGGGAAAGCATTGTGGAGTCTTCTCAAGAAAGACAGTGATGTCCCTTGATCCCTGATGGCCTCGAGTGACCTTGGAAGTTTCCTTTGTAAGAAGCAGGCTCTGAGAACTTCTGACAACTGGAGTTTTTTGTTTTGCTTTTTATTTCGAAGATGGTTTATCATGACTAAATCCTTTATGCCACCTGAAGGAGACCAGGTCAGAAAGAGCGCACGGGGTGTGGCTCCAAGCCCTTGGCCTCGCCTGGTCTGCTTTCCTGGGAGGAGGTGTGGGTGTGTCCTGGGTGTTGCTAGCTGGGTTTTTTGGGGGAGGGGCATCCTATTCTGGTAGGAAGGCTCCTTTCACAGTCATGTTCTGTTCCTGGGGTTCAGGGAGGAGCCTCATAGGCCATTGTCAGAGTTCCCAGACCCATAGGATCCTTTGGGTATCGGACTGTATTTCATAGAGTGTTCCTGATGAGCAGGGATCTTTCTCAATAGCTCTCTGAGTGCCCGACTGTGAACAAGGAGAAATAGAAGACATGGGGAGATGGGAAGACAGTCCACAAGCCACACTAGACCCTCAGGCCAGGTATGGACACAGGAGTCACCCACATCTAGTGACATGAATCCAAATAGGAAAAGGGGACATGAGTTTCCTACTGCTTCCTGTGACTGACTGCCACCAGGTTATGGTTTTCAACCATAAACCCACACAGGTCTTATGATTCTGGTCTGAAGACCAGAGTGGCTCTCACCGACAAGGTGGCAGCTCCCTTCTTCTGGACCATAGATGCCAGCATCCTGAGGCCATCCCCATCCCGCGGATGCTGCCCCACCTCTATCTTCAGTACCAATATGGCCAGCAAGGCAAGCCCTCCTTTCGCGTGCCTTCCTTCTAGCTAAGGTTCTGGTTCCGCTACTCCATTTCAGGAACGTTATGATGACAGCAGGTGCATCTAGATCATCTTATTTTTAATTGTTAACCCTCAATTTCCCATTGCCGAACAGCCAAACATTTATAGGCTCCAGGTTTAAGACATGGACATTTTATCCTACAGAAGCCTAACCAGGCTGGCACTTTTACCAAACGTTTATAGGCTCCAGGTTTAAGACATGGGCATCTTATCCTACAGAAGCCTAACTAGGCTGGCACTTTTACCAAACATTTATAGGCTCCAGGTTTAAGACGTGGACATCTTACCCCACAGAAGCCTAACCAGGCTGGCACTTTTACCAAACGTTTATAGGCTCCAGGTTTAA
>NC_034598.1:8404007-8426598 GCF_900095145.1 Mus pahari
CCTACAGAAGCCTAACCAGGCTGGCACTTTCACCCCTGAGATGTCCTTCAGAATCTTGGCAGGCAATGCTCCCAGCCATTGACACTGAGCCATGGGCTCTGTTTGAGCCTGCTTTATTACTTATGCATGGCCTAAGGTAGTTGACTTCGCTAACTCCCCCACTCCTTCCTGACGCTCACCATCAGCCGCCATACATCGAAGAATCTGCTTTCTCATGTCGTCAGATTCGGTATAGTGAATGTATTTTAGATGCCTCATTTCGAGGTCTTGGGTCAGGGGCTGAGTGAGACATCCTACTGTGCTCAGAAATAGAACTAATCTCGGCAAGCTCCCACTATGTGCTGCCAGGCTCGAAGGCCTTCCATGCCACCTCTCCTGAGACAGGAGAGATCACCACCTCTACCATGGCAGTGGGGACTCGGGGTTTAAGTGACCTCCATGAGGTCACAGCACAGCTGGCTGCCTCTCCGCTGTCTGTCTTTTCTCAAAGTTTAAACTCTTTAAAAACTGCTTACGCTCTAGTCGCTGACTCCAGTACTAGCAAATAGTAGGCCCTCAGTGAGTACGTGCTAACTCACAGGGTGAGTCAAATCATAGGGGTGTGTGTGTGTGTGTGTGTGTGTGTGTGTGTGTGTTAGCTCTAATCCTCAAGGGAGGTGCTATCTGTACCCCTCAGGAAACAGCCAAGGAGGTTAAACAAACCTAAAGCCCCAGTGACCACGGCTGCACACGAGGTCCCTGTGCTTCTCTCTGTTGCATGGCCTCCAGGTTGCGGGCCTCCTGGTCTCACAAAGGGCTGGCTGGCTTTTCATCTCACGAACATAACATGTCCTTAGGTTTGAACTCTACAGTTAACAGATGCTTCTATTGTGAAGAACCTAACTGTACTAAATCAGGCATGTGTTGTGTGCACCACTCGGGGAAGGCATTTGTGCTCCTCCAGAGGTGGAGCCAGCCTTGGGCATAGCCATGGGAGGAGGCCTGGATCCTTATGCTCAGGGAGGCATAAACACAGCAATTAAAGCTTAAGTTACCCAGTAGCCCTCTTTAATTACATTCTTCCTTAAACACCAACAGGGCCACAGGCAGGAAGTGGTCCATCAGGGCCCAGCCTAGAGACAGCAACATCAGAGGGGACACACACACATACACACACCAGAGAGGACCGTTTCCCTTCATTATAGGGGTGTTTCAGTCTGTACCCTTCCCCTCCTCCCTCTTGCTTCTCTGCATCAGACAGATAACCTGGGCCACTGTGATGATTAATATTGTCAACTTGACAGGATCTTGAGTCACCTGGCAGATATACTCTGCACATGCCTCTGAAGTATTATCTAAATAGGGTAAATTGAGGTTGGGTTCCCCAGACTAAGTAAAAGCATGAACTGAGCATGCGTGTCCATCTGTCTGTCTGCCTGTCTGTCTGTCCGTGTGTGTGTGTGTGTGTGTGTGTGTGTGTGTGTGTGTGTGTGTGTATCTGCTTCCTGACTGCAGATGGATGTGACCAGCCACCTCCTGGTCCTGCCACCATGCCTAAACTGTGAGCCTCTTTTCATTGCGTTGCGTTTGTAATGTATTTTGTGACAATAATGAGAAATAAATAAGTGATATAGCCACCACGGTGCCTCATTTTGTTTCACTTCTTTGGAACCAAAACTGGAGAGACAGCACGCAATGGCAAGCCCTCCACAGGCTTGAGATCTGCGAGAGAGCACTGCTTCCCTTGAACAGGCACCGAGAACTAGCACTTTGTCCGTTCTTGATGACACACCAGCCATCTCCATTTTCATCCCTTCTCCGCCCCACATCTTTTCTATCTCCACCCTGATCTCCTCTACCCTCCTTCCTACCTTCATTCCTCAATCCCCACCTCTGTTCCTAGCTTCTCTATTCTCGCTCCATAGCCACTGTTTCCATCTCACCCCCCCCCCATCCATCTCCATGTCCCTGTCTCCTGCGGACAACCTAGAGCAGCAGGCTCAGCTGACTGCACCACTGCTGGGCTAGATTTTTGGTTTGGTTTGGTTTGGTTTGGTTGTACGTGGCTCATTCTTCCTTGTGCAAATACAGAGCCCTTGTCAATATTCATTTTTTCCTAGTACAAGACAGTAGTGACTTGACTCTGAGGATTGTTCTCGGTGTGTAGCAGACGGTGAGTGGAGCCCCTGGGAGAGGCTCGGGATCCTGGGCAGTCTGGAGGGAGGCAGTGGATTAGAGTCAGCAGGGTGGGAGTGAGAGAGGGAGCTCTTCTTGTTTACCGACGTGGCCAAGCAGGGCTCTGTGTGTGTATCCTCCACTCCCATCCCTCTCCCTTCCTCCGGTCTATCTATATCTTCATCCAATCTCCATCTCTTCCCATCTCCATTTCCTCTATCTTCACCAACTCCATCTCTGTCCCCATCTCCTCTATCCTCATCTCCATCTCCCTCTCTATCCCCATCCTCAACAGCATCCTCCTTTACTCCCGCCTCAGTTTTCCTTCTGGAGATCTAACATTGTCATCCAGCCTCACTCAAAGCAGCACCTGCAGCCCGGACACCTGTCTGATGGTTCCCTCTGCCGCCCGGACACCTGTCTGATGGTCCCCTCTGCAGCCCGGACACCTGTCTGATGGTCCCCTCTGCAGCCCGGACACCTGTCTGATGGTTCCCTCTGCAGCCCGGACACCTGTCTGATGGTTCCCTCTGCCGCCCGGACACCTGTCTGATGGTTCCCTCTGCAGCCCGGACACCTGTCTGATGGTTCCCTCTGCAGCCCGGACACCTGTCTGATGGTTCCCTCTGCAGCCCGGACACATGTCTGATGGTCTATCTGCGGCTCAGATACACGTCTGATGGTCTAAAGTATGTGCTCTCTATGACCACCTTACAAAGTAAGAACTGTTGGTGGCATAGACTTTGCAGGGGGGGAAACGTGAGGAGGTTGAAGTAATTTACCCAGTGTCCAGTATTACTACTGCTGTGATGAAATACCATGATCCAAGCAACTTGGGGAGACAAGGGTTTGTTTGGCTTTCTTACTCACATGACCATCACTGAAGGAAATCAGAACACAAACTCAAACAGGGCAGATACCTGGAGGCCAGAGCTGATGCAGAGGCCACAAAGGAGTGCTGCTTATGGTCCGCTCCTCATGGCTTATGTGGTAGCTACTCCCAGTTGCCAACTTGACTCTATCTGGAATGAATTACAATCTGGAAGTGGCGGGCACACCTGGGGTGCAGATCTTGAGGCTGGAGGACGTGGGCTTTTGATCTGGATCTTGGCGTGGGATAGCACAGGCTTTGATCCGGACCTTGGTGTGGGATAGCACAGGCTTTGATCCAGATCTTGGCATGGGATAGCACAGGCTTTTTGACCTGGATCTTGAAGCATAGTGGCCATGAAAAGTTTAGGCCCATGAAAGGCAATATATACCTTTAATCCCAGCAGATGAGCCAGCAGATCTCTTAGTTCAAGGCCAACCTGGGACAGAGCAAATTCCAACTATAGAACACCTTAGGTCCGGGTACGTTGGCACACACCTTTAATCTGGGCCATCCCTTCTGCTGGAGGCTAACATAAGGACAATGGAAGAAGGAAGGCCTCTTCTTTGCCTGTTTGACTTACTTGCCTGCATATCTGCTGGAACCTACTTCTTCAGGATTCCGGCTTATGCAGAGACCAGCTGAAATACCTAACCTCATGGCACTGAGCAACTACTAGATTCTTGGGCCCCCCGTTCTCAGCTGCCCACTTCTGGATTAGTTGGTCTGGCAGACCGTAAGTCATTCTAATAAGTTCCCTCAATCTATAGAGGCATCCAGGAGTTCTGTGACTCTAGACAACCCTGACGAATACAGCTCAATACAGCTCGCTTAGCCTGCTTTTCTTAGAGCACTCAGGACTGCCTGCCCTGGGGTAGCACCGCCCACAGTGGGCTGGGCCAACCTCCATAATCACTAATTAGCAAAATTTCCTACAGGCTTGCCTCCAGCCTGATCTTAGGGAGGCATTTTCCCAATCGAGGCTTCTTTCTCTCCAGTGACTCCAGTTTGTGTCAAGTTGACATAAAGTTACCCAGCACACTCAGGGAACATGGTTGGCGTCCGCAGACCAGGAAAAGAAATCCATCACTTGGCCTTCTTTCCCTGGACACTTAGTCTCTTAGATCTTGACTGTGATTCTACAGTACCTAGCATGGAGCAGCATGGAGGAAGCCAACTGTGACTGTGGCTGTCACCAACAGAGCCTCGAGACCACCAAAGAAAAGGAGAGCAGAATGACCTTACAAACTGGCTACCTCTCACTCTTCATTAGTATCTAATCAAACTATTCTAATGGATTCATTAATGTTTGATTCATTTTTCTGTATGCTTTAAAAAAATAACGCTTTCTTATTTTATTTTAAGCATTGGTTGGTGTTTTGCCTGCATGTGTGTCTGTGTGAGGGTGTTGGGTCCCCTAGAACTGGAGTTACATGTAGTTGTAAACTGTCATATGGGTGTTGGGAACTGAACCCCAGTCCTCTGGAAGAGCAGCCGGTGCTCTTAACTGCTGAGCCATCTCTCCAGCCCCCTTGCTATATGTTTTTATAGAGTAAAAATGATCCATCACTCATGGAGAGAGGGTCTGCAGACACGAGTCCTGGGTGGAGGGTTTGCTCAGCAGTTGCTGGAAGGGCCTGCAGACTTGTGGGCACTCTCATGGCATCTCTGTGGCCCTGCTTCTATCCTGCCGAGGACATTAGTCATCGTCACGCTGGGACCTGGTAGGGCCAGGCTAGAGTGCTTATTTCACAGCAGAACTCTCTGCTGACGCTGGCTGTGCAGTCCACAGAGGTGGGTGTGGCTTGTTCCAGCTCCTTGTCTAAGGCAGCTGTGGGTCCCATCTGTGTTGCCAACCTGCAGGGTAGGCAGTGAGAGGGAGTTAGCATTTCTCCTTTGGAGGAGAAACGTCTCTGCCTATCGGGAACAGGAACCAGTGAGCGCCTGAGGGCTCCCAGCCTTGGGAATACCTTGCTGAGCCTTTGGTAACAGGCTGGCTCTGAAGGCTAGCAGAGAGTCCCCCCACCCCACCCCCACCCCCAGAAGTGCTCAACTCGAAAGCACAGTAGAGTCATCTTCCATCTGCATGTGCGGTTTGGAGCCAAGGAGACCAGACAAGTTTCTTCTGGGGTGGTAGTGTCCCTCTGGAATTCTGGGAGATGAGAAGGCCCAGCTGTGAGGTTAGGCTGCCAGTCCTGAAGCATGCAGTCCAAGCTGGTGGTGGTGAGGGGGAGGAGACTGTAGCCAGACCGGATGGACAGGTTGCCAGCCAGGGACTTCCTTGAGTGGCACATAACAACCTGATGGCTCAGAATAGCTTCCTCTCCCTAGTAGTGTTAGGTGACCATGAAGCGTCTCTTGAGTCTTCCATCCTTATCCACGCTTGTCCCTTGATACCCATTTGACCCTTACCTTACCTTAGGTGCGGACTTGAAGAGGTTTCCAGGGAAACACGGCTTTATGACTTGTCTTTTTAAAATACTAATATTACGAGTTGGTGAGAAAAAGAGACTCTCATTGTCAGTGTGGTGTGAACTGGTTAGTCCACTGGAAGACAGCTGGGTTCACTTCTGTCAAAATTACCTATGTGTGTCCCTTTTGGTTCAGCAATTCAATATCTGGGCACTGGTCCTCCAGAACTCCTGGGACATTTATGATCCAACATAAGTATAAAGTTATTTGTTGCAGTGTTGCTGAGAACAACAAATGGTTGGAGGCAATCCAGTGTCACATCTATCAACAGGGGAGTCTGGGTTAAGTCAATTATGATGTAGCAACACAGCAGGCTCCTGCCAGGTGTGGTATCTCAGTGTATCCAGGACAGGAAGTATTTCTAGTTTTATATTTTATCTTGCATTATTTTCCCCTAGCTGGTTTTATATTAGTACATAGTACTTGAATTCTGCACTTCCCACTTTTTGTTTAAGTACGTGAGATTATAAACATACATTTGCAAGTGTATTTGATATGGGCATTTTCTCTGTTGTTTTCTCATGCATTTTCCATGACTATTGCATTAATGTCTGTATAATACTCCTTTGTTTGGATTGGACACTTCCTTATGGTATCTAAGATGTTAGCAGGGAGAAATTAAGGCGGCTATGAGGACACAGTGTTGCCACTACACCAGACATTTGGAGGTCACACCGGTGCTTAAGCAGTGTGGCGACCTCATTATCCCCAGCTTCTAGTCCCCAACACCCTGCTCCCATTGTATTATCTGATCCAGCCTCAGGAGTCAAAGCCACTCTACCACCTTTTTGAAGCTATCTTTATACAAGTAATAATACACTCCTTTAATGAGTTACAACAGTATATAAAGTGAATTGCTGACAGCAAAACCCTCTTGCCTTCCTCCCCCAGGCTCCACTGCAATGTGTCTCCTAAAGTCTCAGTCACAGCTGCTCACCTCGTCTATTAAGAGGGACATGAGCGATTGGTGGTCCAGTCACCTGAGACCTTCTCCACTACTCTGACAGGCCACAGAAACTACTTCTCTGGGTGCCATGTTGCTATGGCTTCTCATTTCAGCTCCCCCCTCCATTCGGCCAGAGTGCACCATAGGCCTTGCATTTCTGAAGGCCAGCTTTGCTCAGGTCTCCACCCTTCCCGTTCCCACTCCATGGGAAAGGCGAAGCCCCTCGGTCTGGACACTTCGGCAGCCAGCTTTCTCGTTGGAGTTTCTGCTGCTTGAAGAACAATCCCAAGTATGCCCGGTCCTTACTCTCCTGAGCCCGAATTAGCCTTCACTTGTCGCCTGAGTTATGATGTCAGCTACAAAGTCCAGCCACCTGTCCTTGCAGTCGTCTGTCCTTCCAGTTGGGTTATTGGCTTCCTCTGCTGGTCCCGCTCTGTCTACCACGTTCCACTCTTCTGTGGCACTCGTGGATCTCATTCACTGAGGGGATCACCAGGGCTGGGCCTGAACATTTCAGTTCAGCCCCTTTAGCCCGTCTTACTACGGAAAGCAGGATGTGCCAATCCAGAACAGGCACCAGTCTTCTCTTCAGTCACAGAGAAGCGCGTTTGCTGCATCCAATCTCCAGGAGGTAAAAGTAGCTGAGCCGTTAGCATGCGCCAGAACCGAGGCAGAACCTCACGCATGCGCACAACTCTGTCAGGTTTTCACGCCGACAGCATTAAACGTTTACATCCTTTAAAAAAGGTTATTTTTTTATTTGTGTGTTTGTGTACCGTGTGCACATTTGGTATCTGAAGAGGCCAGGTCCCCTGAAATGGGGGTTATTACCATGTTGATGCTGGAAATCAAAGCAGGTCACCAGGGAGATCAACCCGTGTTTTGTTTTGTTTTGTTCCTTCTGAGCCATCTCTCCAGAACCAACTTTTACATTCTTGTTCTTCTTTTTAAATAATTTATTGAATTTTACTTTATGTGCATTGATGTGAGGGTGTCAGATCTCCTGGAACTGGAGTTATAGACAGTTGTGAGCTGCCATGTGGGTGCTGGAAACTGAGCCTGAGTCCCCGGAAGCCACTGTTCTTAACCAGAGCCATGGCTCTGCTCCAGCCCTCTACATTCTTGATAAGGAAAATCTAGAGGAAGTTATTCCTCTAGACCCGAAAGTGTGTGGGGTTTTGGCCCAGGGCCATTGCTCTCTTGACTGGGGTGGATCCCATGAGTGTTCTCCTTTTGCCCCTATGCCTGTTTCCTGCTGAGTTGAGAGATGCCTGCAGTATCATGGGCTGCTCGCCACCAGAGCAAGCTGCCTGCCTATTCCTCCATACTTCCCAGGAGTGGCTGTGTATTCAGCAGTTCGGTTGCTGGCCAGGAATTCCCTTTTCCTCTACTATTGGCCACCAAACTGCAGCTCTGGAGTATGATCTGGATGGTATGTGTCCAGGGAGCCTTTGATGGCTAAAAGCCTTGCCCAGGTTATCAGACTAGCAATTATTATAGAGACTCAGATTTTCCTTTTGAATCTGCACTGAGGCAGAGCAGGGACATCGTACCTAGTACATATCCCAGCCAGGGCTGGGGCTAGGTCATGGTTCTCTTGGGGCTGCCACAACGTCTGGCTCCTGCCACACAGAGACTTAGTGATCACTAAAGGGATTTTTAACTTACTGTTGGCCACAGTTTAGCCTGGCTTTGAGAACTCAGTTTTAAGCAACTGGCATTAGATGTCTCATCTTTTGGGAACAGAATCCAGATGCACAGGTATTGAAAATGCCTCTCCCAGTTGGATGTTAGAGATGTTAAGAGCTTTCCCTTTGTACCGAATCAACACAGACTGAATGTGGGGCTTATCCTGCCTCTAAGACAGCTCATCCCAAGGGTCCCATTTGCAAATCTTCCACCTCTTTAAACTGAAATGTGAACCGCCCTATGTCTTAGAACCTTTAAACCAGTTCCTGGGTTGTTTTGTTGTTGTTTTGTTTTTTCTAAATGCAGCTCATTTTTATAACATAGGCATTAAAGAAAGAAAGTACCCAGCTAACTAAGGAGCTTGACGCTGTTCCTTCCCACAGCACTGGCACTGGCAAGATGCTAGCATAGATGCAGTGAGTGTTGGTTGTGTTGCTGCCAGAAGCCTGGAGATGGTGTCTGGTGGTTGGTGTGCAGGAGGGAGGGCCCTGGTGATGGTCCATGGATATTCATGGAACTCACAGGAGGATGACCTCCCTCTTCAGGCCCAGTCACCCCAGGAAAGCAGAGTCTGATCCCCACTTTCATGTTTAACAGCCCCTCTGGGGCTCCAGGCGACACACAGCAAGCCCAGCATTACAACTCTGTAAATGTGTCTTATTAAATTGTCTGCATGTCTCTGGAGGTCAGGAGTGGGCTGCAGGACTAAGCTCATTTAGTTTAGATTATGGGTCTCTACCTCTCAAAGGCTGGGAAGCGATCCCACAGGATGACTGCCACACAAACCCAACCACCTCTTTCCTGGGGGGACAGGACAATGATGACAGACTCCTGGGCATGAGATAGAGTGTCACCAAAGCTTTATTTACATGCGTCATCATCTCTTTTACAAACTAGATTATGGTTTTAAATGGAATACACAGGCAATATCTACAAACGCCACGGGAAGTACACCCCTCCATCCCACCAGGAAGAGGCGGATTCCCAAAGCAAACTGCTTTTGATCCTGGAGAAGAAAGGCGGCAGAGCTAACTCATGGCAGCGTATGGTTAGACAAGGTCCTCAGTACCCAGAATGCAGCAGGATTGCGTCTGTCTCAAACCAGACGACCAACTGCTGCAGGTGTTTAAACATGGCCACGCGCCACACGAAATTCTAGTTTGTGTGGGGTAGAAGCAAGAAATCAAAAGAGGCCATTTTTACAGGTACTGTATACAGAGGTTGTTTTCATTCATGCAACTTTTTTCTTAAAAACAAAAACAAAAACAAAAAACAAAAAAAAGTTAACCACGTGAGGCCTAAATACACAACACACTGTTCAGTATTCACCAATTCTTCCGGTCTCCCTCACACCTGTCCACATTTCCCACGTACACAATGTGCCGGGACGAGTCTGCAGGGAAGGCCGATTGCCAGACGAGGAGATCATTTTAGAGAAATAAGTGATCAGACACACTTTTTAAAAAAAGCAGTCGCACAAGTATTCCTGGAGTGTGACAGAGGCCTTGTAATCATTCATTCGTGAAAGAAGAATACAAATGAATAAAATTCACCAGGAGAAAATACTTCATCCATCTAATCTGTATGCTATACACTTGAGATTTAGTTCAAACACCGCTTACTCCTGTCAGTTGCTTGGGCATCTTTCTACAGTCCTGTTTGACAGACGTGATCCACAGGACATCTCTAACCTCATGCCCTGTTCCCATCACTACTCCTCCCAGAACTGGCTTCTTTGTATTTCTGTATCAGTGATTGCTTTTCTACAAAAGGTCTGCTTTTAATTAAAAAAACAGAATACTAGTCCACCTAACCATGATGTTCCCCAAATACACGAAGAAAAAGCAGAATCAAGTCTCTTACTGCCTCCCTTTGATTTTAGAGAATAGACAGCGTTTTGTTCTCCCTTCGTCCAGGGGAGGAAGGAGGAAAGGGAGGCCTGTATTCTCTCTGCCTTACTCTTAAAGCTCTTTCCCAAGAGACTCAGACGCTGCTTGTTCGTTCAGTGGATGGAGCGCTTTAAGAAAAGGCAAACTTGTCTGTCCCTATGAACCTGTTTAGAAGCTGGCTGGAGTCACACCTGAGATGGGGTGTACCCCTCCGTGGGCTGATGCTAACCATCCACCCCCAAACAATGTCTGCTTTGTGCTACACCTGGTACACGCTCCTCCATTAGCAGGAGACGTAGGAAAAGAGTTCTATGTGCTTCAGCCGTCATTATGTTGCAGAGGATACAGTGGGGAACACAGCTCTAATGCAGTCACAGTTAACCGGGTATGCTGAGCCCAGCAGTCCTAGGGCTAGGACGGCGAAGGCTTGCCCTGCTCTTCTCTATCTTTGGTACAAGGCATCAGATTCTAGAGCCCGAGGAGAACCATGTGGCCCAAGAGAACGCCAGTCTTCGACATGGGCCGTCTGCGGTCTGTGACATTCTCACAGGTGTGCAGGGCTCCCCAGGAGGGCTCACTGCACACTTCCTTCTCATCAGGACTCCATGGGCTGGTTCTAAGCCTGCAAGGTCCACAAGGTCATCTGCTCAGATGTCTCAACAGACCAGTTCCTTGTTAGGGACTTAAGACACTGAGAATGCTACTTGTTGGCCGGGCTACCCTGAAAGCAGGGTCCCAACAGAAGGTACAGAGGGCCCAGGCTATACCTCTGTCAAGTCTGACACAGAATTGGGCTCCTTAAGAGAGCTTGGCCTCTCTGTGTGGGGAGTCTGAGGGTGGGTGGCGTGCAAATACCCCAGCAGGCATCGCTGTCCAACTCTCTCGCCTGAGCTTCTACAGGGCCCGGCAGGCCTCAGCTCTCCACATGTTCTCTGTGTAGAGTAAATCAAAGCATTCTGCCTCTGCTCTCCCACTCTGCTGAGGCGACTTTGTCTCACCCCCTGTTCCCGATTCAGCTTATTATCGATTTCTAGGATGTTCTGTGAGATTTGGTGCCTGAAACCCAACAAATGCTGGGAAGGAAAATAAATGAGCTGTCATGTCTGAAAGGAAATGCAAGTTTTAAGACTAGGGGAATGCACCGGAGGATTGCCCTTTCCACTCCCAGTGCCTGTAAACTGCAGATACAAGACGTTATCTTGTGAGCTGGCCTGCGTTTCTTTAAACTCAACAGAGAGTGCTCAGGGCCCTCATGTTGGAAGCACTTGGGGTTCTCCCTTATTCCTGAGCTCTCTCTGCCCCTCCAGGTGCCACCCTGAGACATTCCACCAGGGAAGCAGCACTCCGGGAAGCCAGAAAGCCAGTTAGTCCTCCGCCTAAAATGACACAGTTGCGAGGACAGCTGATGGCTAGCATCACCATCAAGGACTGGATAAGCAAGTATGGGCTCTCTGGCCAGCAGGTCACATTACTCATATACACATTTTTCAAAATTGGACTTTAAAATGAAGGTGATAAACATGTAGCAGTTTGGAAAAGGCAATGTGCCACAAGCCTACCGGGACCACCACTGCGTGACAACGTAGATTCTATAAAGGGCAGAGTGGAATCAACAGGGCCATCGCTCAGACACAAGAACACAGCGAGGCAGGAGAGACCTGTGACAATACGCAGTGGAACTCTCTCTGTGCTAGGGGTTGTGATGGCTGTCTTCACCACCCCCAGAGTGCTTAGGAAGCAAAGGTGCACAAGGGGGCTGGTGCTGAGGCAGGGGATTGGGTGGCACGCCTGGGTTGGTGTCCATGGCTACAGTGCAGGCAATGGCGAGAACTCAAGCAGGGAGGTCTGTGCTAGAACATTAGCCCACATTCCTGACGCCATGCATAGAGTTCCATCTTTGTACTGTACATGATAAAATATTTTATACACTTAAATGCCTAGTGCTTTTTATGCAAAGAAGAAAGTCTTCATATCTCACTTTGGAGAAGTATGCATATGCTGTGCTAACCAGAGCATCGCCACACCAGTTTTGTATGTACCAAAGGTGTTCCCAACTACGCTGTCTACCAAAGAGAGTAACACATATACCCACACTCTGCAGGCTCAACAGAAAGCACCTATACAGCACCATAACTTTTTGGAAACAACAACAACACCAACAACAACAACAAAAATGAGTTCCACAGAAGCAGAAAAAGTTTTTTAAAAAAAAGTTTAAATTGCCTTATCTTGTATTTCCATGAATCGCTTGAAGAATTACAAACTAAGCCTATATATATAGATATATCTCACCTTGTATACTATTGCCTGTCACTCATACACTTCTAGGAAGATCAGCGTACACACAGCAAGGTTGAAAAGAATCAAAACATATGCATGTTTCACAAACAGCGCCGCCGTTGGACCAGCTGGTGCAGACGTGGTTTGTCGATCTCACACGCATGCTAAATGGCTCACCTGTAACTCCACGTCTTCTATGAAGCAAAACAGGCACACATTTCTCTTCTCTTTTCTCCTTAAAACTAAGCCCATTAGTGGCATTTGGCAACGAGCAGAGGGTGAGCTGATGCTTTCCTGAAGAGGCCCTAGTTCCTAAGAGCAGAGAGACACCGCCTACCGCTGAGGATGGCGAGAGACCACAGCCCCACTGAGCAGGCAGCTGCAGAGTGGTCACCAGGGTCCCCACCCACAGACCACCCCCTGACTCAGAACTGGAAACTACTGGGTCAGATGCCTGGCTCTGTTTGCTTCGCCTACGCATAGTTCGGTCCTGGACGGGCACACAGGGCAAGCAGTTGTGCCATTGTTCAGTTTTTTGAAAAGGATAATTTTCTACCAAATAAAAGAAGAAATAATCCCCCCCCCCTTAGTTTATGCAATGTGGTAAGTTTGTGGGGTCCCACAGGCTCAAAAGCTTGTGATGCTCAAGGCCAGACTGGGAACTGATACAACACCTTCCTTCTGCTTTTAAGTGTGCTAGGGAAAGGACAGCTAACATTTTCAACAGAAAAATACTGCAGGTTACTGTGTGTAGAAAACTCAGAGGGTCAAAGGAAACAAACACAAAACGACACTTAAAATATCCCCTAAACCATCATGATAGTAAAACACTACGGAGTCGCCGACGGGTCCCGGTGTGCTCTGAAGGAGTGGGGGTGCTGATGGGTGCTGTCCACGCTGGCAGGTCACTTGCAGATGAGTTAGATTTTGCATACGTTATAGAGTTCTGTTCCACGGGTAAGGGCTTCACCCAGGGCCAGGGCTGCTAACAGTCTCTGCTGGGTTAGGGAAGCGGCGTTGGAGCCCCAAAGGTGTCAAGCTGTAAACGGGGTCACTGTCCACTTGCTGAGAGCAGATTTGGCAAAGGGTTTTCTCTGTAGGTCTTCCGTCAGTTTGAGGGTCTGAAAGCGAAAAGAAACCCAGAGTTATTAAGGGCATTCAGAAAGCCACAGGGAGGAGGAAGCTAGGGGTCCGCCAGACACCTGCCTGTCTGGCCTCAGAGCCCAGGTCTGTTCACTAAGTGCTTCCGGTGTGACATCTAAGGATAACACAGAGAATTGCTTACCTTAGCGATTATAGCATCCTGAAGTTAAAAAGCCCAAAAGAAATGGGATCCTGTACTTTGGGATGATAACTGAGAAAGGCACACTAGGAGTGTTTTTGCTAAGTTAGGGTCAGCCAGGTACGGAATGGGGTTCAGTCTAGGTTTTGGAATGGAGATTGCTTAAGATACGCAAGCTGGTCCTTCTGTGCTCTCCCTATCAGCCCAGGGGTAAACTGATTTTGGGGTGAGCTGACCTTGGTCAGCAGCCAAGGCTTAGTGAGATTCCATGGGGATCCTGGCGTTTCTACTCTGGAAGATTCAAGTGAGCTATCTTACGAGTTACATTTCTTAATATTAAAACTTTTGAATTAAAAAACCAACCATAGAATACATATTTCTCAGAGACTATCTTGTTAATAACACGATTCTGTCTCCACAGTCATCATGGAGGTTTTCCTAGAGCACCTGAATTCAGGGAGCTCAGACAAGAGAATTAACACTAAAAAGTATATCCAGGAGAGCTGGACAGATAGCTCAGCCACTAAGAGTACTGGGTGCGCTTCAGGAGGACCTGGGCTCACTTCCCAGCTCCCACATGGCAGCCCACTACTGTCTCTAACTCCCACTGCAGTGCATCTGATGCTCTCTTCTGACCCGTACAGGTACCACCCACATGGTCTGCTCACGTACATATATGCAACACTCCTTACACATAAAATAAAAATAAATAAATTTTTGAAAAAAGAAGAAAAGTATATACTCAGAGATGAAGCTAAAGGAATCTAGCCGCACCTCAGGACGTAAAATCTGTTGTCTGTGGAGACCCTGCTGGCTGGCCTGGTGTACAAAGCAGGGTTAGGCGTTAGAGCAACACCGAAAGCTTGCCTTCCTAAGGAACTGAGCAATAGAAGACTGTAGGCCCTGGCTGCCCAGTGCAGCGAATCCACCACCTCCTCCTGTGACCGAGTGTCCTGTCCTATTGACTTTGGTGACAGAGCCTGCGACCTCACAGGACTGAGTATCCTGTCTTAATGACTTTGGTTACAGCACTAGAGGGCAGAAGGAAGGTTGTTTTTTATTGGTAAAAACTATAAATTGGGGGAAAAAGTCCTGTCTCTTTCTGTAGACCCCTGGTTTGTCTGAGATTTTTTTCCTGGTGGGGGCAGGGAGATAGTATTCTGTTGGGTAAAGCCACTAGACAATTTTATTTTGGCCTATAACTTCGAGGGAGAAAAAGCTAAAATAATCCCAGAGACCAATATCTGAGGACCTTGGTAGAGATGAGACTGCTCTAAGTCACCTGTGTGGGTCCCTGAAAGCATGGCCCAACATGGCCTCAACGATAAAGTCCTTTCAAAGGGATTAGGTCCCCCCACCCCAATAAGAGCTAATAAGTCACAGCCTAACAGCATTATGCCATTAATCATCAGGGGACTAGGTTCCCCAAGTCCCAATCCTGACTTTCTGTGAGTGCCTAGGGAGACCTGGTAAGGTATTACCTAATTCAGACCCCTCCCTGGTTCCCTTTGGTACTAATTATTCTGCTGTGAAAACCAGTGCATGATGGGAAGATGACACACTTCATTCCCTAAGAAGAGAGGCTGAATATGGCCCACTTTGATCCTGGGGCTGGTACAGACTGGGAGGGAAGCATCCAGGGTGTAGTGAGCTACCCAACATGTCATCATCTCGTTAGGACTGGCCATGGCCTGGAAATTGGGTCAGAAGCCCCACCATAGTCCAAAGCCACACCAGCAACAATCCCCAGGCCGCCACACCCCATTCCCTCGGCAAAGCCGGAGCATCTTCTGGGAATGTCATCATTAAAAAGAAGAGGCAATCATCACTGTTCCCTTTCTGTAGAATGGGGTGGGGCCATCTGTGACACTATGTGCTGGAGTTCCCTCCAGGGGCTCAGGCAAGGCCTCCAGGGAGGCCTGTGCAGGAAGCTGCCTCTGTGCCTATGGGTTGAGCCAGCAGAGCCAGAAACAGCTCCTACAGAGGGCACATCTCACAGCAAACCCTCACGTCACCCTCAGGACGGTCAATGCTTTGTTTAGCTCTCTTTGCTGTGATAGAAGGAAGAGTGTAAAGGAACCAGACAAAGACTAAAGAGAACCACAACCATCCTGAAAAGGCTGCATGGAGGACTCAGGCGAACAATGGAAGGAGCCCCTTTGATGCCTTCGCAGCTTCTGCAGCTCACTGTTGGCATCTATCATACAGGAACTAAAAAAGTAGGGAGCAAAGGGACAGAACCAGCCATGGCTGGGGACTCAGTGATGCCTGGATTAGTGTGAGTTTCATGGGTTTTCTAGGTGTTCACATTGGTTTAGTTAGCTGTGAGGATTCTGTGCAGGTTGATGCTCCTGTACCTTAAAAACGAAAACAAAACCAACAGCAACAGCCCCCTCCTCCAGCCAGACTTTAGGATGAAAAGAAAGCCAAAGCTGGCAGGCTTTACCGCTGTGCCTCTGCAGTCACTAAGCAATGTACCAATTAACCAGACACACCGACAGGTTTCATGGTGACCTCCACGGGGAGAAGAGGAGGCCTCCTCTCTCCTAGAAAACCTTTAAAAGTTCTTTACTGAGTCGAGGGGAATGAAGTGGGAGACCACAGAAGTCAGGAGGCATATTCTAAAAACATCAGTAGATGCTGTCACCTGGTGAGAGGTAGTCCCTTTGTAACCGTGGCATCTATGGGGAAAGGCAGCTTTCTGCCTAATTATCACCACCAAGTCACTGGATGTTCTAAGAGTGGGAGAGGCCTCCAAACGACATCAAACAGAACAACCCAAACCACTTGAATTTGGACTCAGAGCAGTAACGGGTCCCACTGCTGGTCTCCCACAGCCTAATAACCTCACTACGCCAAGCACGCGTCTGTCAGCAGCGCTTTTATCTTCTTGGCAGAGAAGAAATGAAGACCCCGACATTACTATGAGGGCTGAGAAGGAGAGATGGATGGAATTCTTAGGTCCACAGATCCACGAGACTTAGTGAGCAACTATCTCTTGGCTGGGACTTAATTGTCTGCCTGAACTGCAAGGTACAGTGAGACACTGTGACCGTCATGCTTGGAAGCTTGAGAGTTTCGGGACAGCCTGTTACTCCATGGTCAAGCTGGGGACCAAGCATGCAACACTCAGCGTAGACAAGGAACGGGGCAGCCTCTCAGAGTTCAGAGAACAGTTGTGGGTTGTAGACTTAATGTTTTCTGCTGGAGCACAGAGGCAGCCATACCCAAATGTTACCCCGTACTTTGACACGTTCCTGTGGAGTTCAACTCCAAAGGTAAACGTAATGCACCCCCGCAAAAGCAAGGGAAACCTGGAGGCAGGCAGTACGGGGGCTTCGCACATCCCATCCCCGGCCTGCTGGGCCTATGACTGGCCATGCAATGCTGGCCAGAGAGGGGACTTCGGAGCTACCATCTGTATAAAGCTCCATCTTGGCAAACAATGCCATGGAGCTGTGACAGGCAGTGAGCACTCTGAGGGACAGGCAGGCAAGGAGGTCCTAATTGCAGGGGAGGGCAGGGTTCTATTTGGTGACAAAGCTCTCCAGAAGGAAACCTGGACCTTGTGAGACCAACCTGTCTGGAGGAATGGGTGTGCTCTGAGGGAGGTTTGTGCAGCCTCTTTGGCTGTCTATTGAGAGACTGGATCCCAAGAAATTAGAATCTCCCCAGGAATCTACTGCAGGAGAGGAAATGCCCTTGTGGCCAGCCAGGGAGGAACTTATTACAACTGGTCAGAGATCTTGCAGGGGAGTCTTGGCGATGAGACAGTCCTGGGTGGGGTCCAGCCCTGCTGGGGTTGGGCTGCTGAGCAAAGCACCTCCCACTGTGTTTGAACCCCAGCTCCACTGTCAGTAAGCATGCCTGACGGAAGACCTGGGCAAGTCTCTGGATCCTTCGTCCCTCTTCCCAACACGGCCTCCATGAATAATCCGCCCCTTGTGACTCTTTACTGCCTGTCTCTGATAGTTGGCTTATTGAGTTCAGGTGGCTGAACCAGGCAAGTACACAGGACACAAACAGATAAGCGTTGTTAACCAAGGGAAAGGCACAGATCTATGCACACCAAAGACACACACTTAAAGACAGACAGCACAGCTCGCAGGGAGACTAGTGATACACTGGGCTGGACTGTGACGTGCTCCACTCCTCAGCACGCTTTTCAGGTGTCGGGGAAAGCATCCAGGCCTGGCTTAGAAGACGAGAGAGCACCTTAAGAGTCTCCGGTTTCCAGGACACTTTGACGCCTAGACTTGTCTGCCGGTCCCATTGGCTAGCCTTTGTGCTGAGCTGACAACATGCAGGGAAACTGAGAGAAGCAGCAATCTTCAAACTTCACAGCGGAGGACAGAGAGCTGTGGCAGGAATCAATCACTGAGGCTGAAGAGAGCAGAGGACAGCCTGTCTCTGCCTTGAGGGATGGCAGGAACCTCTCCGTGCAGATGGGACGGCAAAGCTGTAGACTGCGTTGCTCTCGATTCTTAGATACTTCCGACTCATAGAATAATATGCAAAGTTTGGGACTCTAGTCTTTTAAAAGAACCACTTTTGTCAAGTGTGGTGACACAAGCCTTTAATCCCAGTACTAGGGGACAGTGGAAGGCAGATCACATGAGTTCAAGGTTAGCCTGGTCTGCATTGCAAGTTTTAGGCCACCTACATAGTAAGATCCTGTCTCAAACACAAACACCACCAGCAAATCAACCAACCAAAAGGAACTACTTTCTGAGGGGTTGTGGTAGTTGTAGGAGTTAATTAGCCTCAACTATTATACCCCAAAGTTTAACTGACAAAGACCTGTGGGATCTTCCACACTGTCTACCACTCTCTCCTGGGGGTCACCTTAGGGACGCTCCACCCAGCCTGCTCTCCTCCTATCCAGGTGAGCCGCCGCACAGCCCTTTACTCTGCCTCCCCCAGATGTTCTCCACCTGTACCTTACATCTGGCACGCAAACATCAAGTGCCCAGAATGCCTACCCATACTCTGAGCTCCCAACACTGAATTCCTTGAAAGCGGATGGTCTTCCCAACGATGAGTGCTGAGAATACTCGCTATTTCAGGAGCACCACCTTAGACACAGCGGTTGCTCTCGAGCAGCATAAACCCGTGAGTGAAATACAGTGCTCCTAAGCTTAAAGTAAAAACACAAAACACAACAAAAAAGGTTCGCACGAAGCCTTGGCTAAGTGAAGGAGCCATGCTCTTTGAGTGGCCGGCCCCTACTTTCCTCCCTGCCCATTCCAACCCCCAGGGTCTTCCTGAGGCTGCTGGCTCTAGGACCTCACACACCCAGGCAGAGCCTTCTGCTGGTGGAGCACAGTGCATATTGGTAATGTTTCCCAGGAACAAAAGTCCTGTTTCTTATAAGATGAAACCGAATGAAAGGCACATATTAACATCCAATGGACCCTCACCCATGGAATCAGTCTTCCTTTGTTTCTGTACACCCCACCACAGAGCCCTCAAACCCCCTCATTAAAGGTCTTGCTACTCAGTCTCAAGCTGCTGTCACAAGGAAGAGATCCACCATTTACAGAAGAGAACAGGAGCCTTCAAGAAATGTTTACAGACCTAAGCCATGACCTGAATAGTCCTGTTTACCTTGCCCGGGTGTGACCCTGGGGTGAGGTGGGGTGAATTATGACAGCATGCAGGGTGAAACGCTCAAGATCTTCTGAAGGTGGGTGGAGTGGAGACACCACCTCACCGAGGGGCCAGGTCCCAGGCACAGAAGACGGTTTACCAAAGTTCTTTTCCTATTTCAGATATATGCTGGGTCTTGGAAGACTAATTTTCCAACAGAACAAAATTCAGTTCTTCAGATTCCAGAGTTCAAACTACACATCCATCTCTAAAGTAGGACCAAGTCACAGATGGGGTGACACAGATGGGGGCCAAAGTCCAGCCCCCAGCGAGGAGGGAACCCAGAGTGAACAGGAAGGAGGGACTGGGTGCCGATGCTGCAGTAGACACCAGGTCTCCTCAGGCGGGGAGCTTTGCCCACGCTCTGCTTTCCCATGGAGCCCACCTCTGTGCCCCCCTGTACCGCACAACAGCCTGAAGGGAACTCTGCTGGCCACGGCACTCACCGACAGCTAATGTTCCACTTCCATCCCTAACAGGCCCACCAGCACATTTCTGTTTATGACTGTAGGTCTGCATGGCTCTCTGATCATTTTCAAACATACAAAGGATCAACGGATGCTCCAGTGAGCCAGAGCCACGTCCTTTACTAGAGGCCATGCACAGAGTTAGGATTTTGACTTTGAACCCAAGTCTAAGAGTGCCTCTGGCTGGGGGGGGTCTCCTTGGCTATTAACTTCCCTAAGGAACCAAATCAAATACTCCACAGAGATAAATATTTAGCTGGAAAAAAAAAAAAAAGAAACTGTATGGGCTGGAGTGCTTTCACCAGAAAGAGGGTGAAAGAATGGGATGGGGAGGGGAGGAGGGAGGAGGGAAAGGGAGACATGGCGGGGCGGCAGCACAGAAACCTTCAATCAAACGGAGACTGACAATTAAGCCTGTTCTCTACAAACACTGGCATTACCCGGAGACATCATGACCAAAGACCCTTGGCCTTCAACAAAGGACGCCATGGCTTGAGAGGTCACTAAACAACAGAAGGTCTGGGATTAGAGTAGGAGCCACGCCTCTCGCTGCGAGGGGACAAAAGCAGGCCAGACTCTTGCTGCCCAGCTCCTCCGCCACAGAGTGCTGCTCCAGGCCCCACGGAGCCGTGCTTAGCACCAGGGCAGCACCGCAAAGACAGCCTTACCTTTCTGGTGCTCACCCAACTGACACTTGCCAGAGCCACAGCACGGTCACTGGATTTCCTGTCTTTGTGTTATGCCCAACAAGTGACGACCAGCCCTGAGAGGTCAGATCCCCTGTGGGTGCCTGTCAGGATGGTGAGGACGGGAGACCCACGTTTCTGTCCTACAAGCAGTGGAATAGCTCAGGAAGGGCTCTGGCTTCCCAACAAAGGGAGGCAAGGCTTCTTCCACAGTGAAGACTGACTGTAGTCTAGGGAAAGGTGGGGCCTGTCAGGCACTCCTCCAGAGAAGCTGAAGAACACTTTGGTAAGGCCCCAAACCTCACCAGCCCATGTGGCAGAATTTCTCTTTGACAGCCTCTCTAATGTGTACCCCCAAAACAGCAAGCAAGACTTTGAGTGCAAAGCCCCAGAAGGCAAGGTGAAAGGTTTACCAAACAGGCATGAAAAGAAACCTACACTAGTTTTGGTTGTCAAGGAAAGCAGCCGCCTTCTACAAACAGTGTAAGACTGACTCGGTGCTTCCTATGGTCTGCATGAAATTACGGATCAAGGGAGAAAACATCATACCCCACACAGTGGTTCTTACAAAAGGGGGCTCTGCAGAGGACGTATATAAACGTTTGTCCTATTGTGTAAGTAACCCTGAGACAAACGGCATGACGCCACACCACAGGGCCAAGCCACAGGGACCCTGTGCAACTCTGGGTGAACTGCAGGGGTGTTTTCATCTACAGATCCCCTCAGAGTAGAGCCTAGGGACAATGTGCTGAGGTGGGTGCTCATCTGAGAAACTGACCCTCGAAGACAAGCACGAACTAAAGGAGAGGTCTTGCTGGATTTTTAACAAGAAGCTGGCATCTGAGTTCAGCCTGACCTTTGACCTTTGAAGCTCCTGAAGTAGTAGGGCCTTATTTTTATGCTCATAGTAAAAACAAGTGGAAAATATGTAACAATGAGATTGTCGAGAGGGATGACCAAGAAACTCCAGCATGCTAAGGCGGTCAGTCATCCGGCATGAGTCTTGTCAAGCTCAAGAGTGCTCACTGGAAGCCCAGACTATAGCCACCAAGCCCTGTCTCCCGCTCGTGCACACGGCCAAGTCCACAAACATGGGTGGAGGCTCTACCCACCCGGGACGTGACACTCGAAACACACAATTGTGCTTCTCTATAGGCCCTAAAATGAATGCTACACGTCAGACTCCCAGCTCTCCAGAGAAGCCTGTCACAGAGGTTCTCCAGTAAAATGTCACCTGGCCAGGGCTGCTCCATTAGCCTCAGTGGGGCAGCATGACCTTGGGTCGGCACACTGCAAACCAGAAGGATGGGGCTCTGGAGCTGGGGTGACTCATCAGGGAAGGTGAGGCTGAGAGTCTGTCTTTAATAAAGTGGAAACAAGCTAAGTTTCAAAGTTAAAAAAACAAAACAAAACCAACCCGTAGTACTTCGGGGGCCACACTGTGCCCGTGATAGTCAACAGAATTCACTCTAAAGCAAGATGGGAGTTCTCTATGGGACGGGGCTCCCCGAAAGTATCCTTTCCTCAACTCTACCCTGATGTTCTTCTCTTGACCTAATCCCAAGATGTATTGTTCTCAGGAAAATTGAGTGAATTTATCTACAGTCTATTTCATTTTGTATAAAGGGTCTACTATACATATCCATGCGGACGTTAAACTCCTGACTTTCCTGCCTTATCATCTCAGGTGGTGGGATTACATGCGTGCTGTAATTTTTATTCATTTTGTAACCTTTACTATGTTTTACTATTATTATGTAACTTATTTATTTTACTAGTAGGTGTCTAACGTGTGCAAGTATGGGCATGAGCATCTACTGTGAGTGTGGAAATCAGGACAACTTTCCGGGGTTGGATCTCCTCTTTAGTCATGGGTTCTAGGGCTCCAGCTCAGATTCCCCTGTTGTCTGGCAAGCACTGGTTAGCCAGCCATCCTGCCAGCCTGACTTTAACATGAAAAAAAAAAAATCCTCTCTAATCCACTTCCCTTGAAATGTCCTAAAAAGCTAAATAACAACCTGAAGTTCCACTGGGGTATAATGATGAAATGCACTGTCTCCAAAGCAGAAATTTATCACTAACAAAATTAAAGTCTATCATATATTTAAATCTCCCTTAATAGATTTCCATACAACTTTGAAAAACACAACACCAACACACACACAGAGCATGCTATTCAACTAGGACCATCCAACTGAAACAGACA
>NC_034598.1:8427303-8440019 GCF_900095145.1 Mus pahari
CCAGGAGAAACCGGCTGACAAGGTCACAACCCCACAGGACCAGGAGAAACCGGCTGACAAGGTCACTCTACTCAGCTTCCACTATGGTCTTCTCCTGGCTCCAGGCTCCTGAGGACCCATCAGGAGCCAGCTTGGGCCTGGGAACACTGAGACGCTTAGCCCAGGGATGCTCTGACACTCCCCTGGACAGCTACCGGGAGGGCTTCAGTGAGCTCACAGGCAGGCTCGCTTGCTCACTCACAGCAGCAGACCCTCATGGTGCCTGCACCAGGGGGCAGGAGTAACAAGGCTGGGCGGGGCTCAGGGCTGGGTGGGGCTCAGGGCTGTGAGTTCCTTTTCTGTGCAGCTTGAAGGAGGAGGTAAGTAGCTTGCTGAGATTGAAATTAAAAACAAGAAGACAGAGCTGAGGGTGCAGAGCCTTTCAACCCCGGGCACATGACGCACACACAGAGACAACCCAGCTGGTACAGACACCAGCCTGCCCTTCCCAGTGCGGGAGAAGAGCTCAGGGAAGTTTGGTCTACTCGCCACACTCGGGCTCGGGCCACGGTGCCTTTAAAAACCCATTTACAGAAAATATGAATCAAGCCACTTAAGATGTGTAGTCTCTGGGACAAATTGTGTGACCTGGGCAAAGTATTCAACCTCTGTGGTTCCCGGCTTGTCATCTGTCAGTCAGTAGTACACTCACTCCACTGCCCTTGGTACGGTCCGACCTGGTGAAGCTTTATAAAACTCTGACACTCTTGTGCATCTGACTCTTACAGTAGCTCTATGGACTGGAAGGACCACTAATCCCACTGTACAAACTGAGAGAGAGACTAAGGAGCTGACTGGACCTTCAGGGCCTCACTGTGTAGCCCCGGCCATCTGCAAGGGCTTTGCTTCCAGGTGCTGGGACTATAGGTGTGTGCCACATGTTCGAGTCCATTGTTTTTTCTCACAACATCACAGCACCAGCTGGTTCTAAACTCTTCCCACAATCCCTCATGTCCTTTCTGCAAAGGATCTCTGCTATCAATGAGGTGGTGATCTAAGAACACGCCATTAACACTTTCCTAGAGGTGAAGAACCATCACACAAGAGATTAAACCAGCGCTAGATGTGGGCCTTTTTAAGAAACTCCTTGCCGGGTGTGGTGGCGCACGCCTTTAATCCCAGCACTCAGGAGGCAGAGGCAGGCAGATTTCTAAGTTCGAGGCCAGCCTGGTCTACAAAGTGAGTTTCAGGACAGCCAGGGCTACACAGAGAAACCCTGTCTCAGAAAAAAACCAAAAAACAAACAAACAAAAAACCTCCTTGGGCTGGTGTGTTTCCCTGTGACCTTTGACCTATGACCTTCCTCCCTTTCCTTCTCTTATCATCCACCCACATACAGAGGGTATGACGACTTTTGAATATTTGGGTGTTCTTTTTATTACTGGCAGCTGTGAGCCCTGTCTCGTTTACAGGTAAAACTCTGAGGAACTGGCTGGGAGTCCTGACTGGTGTGTGTGTGTGTGTGTGTGTGTGTGTGTGTGTGTGTGTGTGTGTGTGTGCGCGCGCGCGCGCGCGCGCGCGCTGTCAGGAGAGGAGATGACCCCTCCCCCCCCAGCCCCGCCCCGCTCGGCTCCGCCCAGCCTACCAGCGATGCTTTCCCATTACATTGGGCACTAACCTGCTTTGCCCATTTCCCCTTTCCTCAGTGAGCCTTCAGCCTGGTACCCAGCTTTGAGATGAGGCCTGCTTAGCACCAGTGAAGTTCCCCACGTTCAAACCAACAACGTTCTGTGTGGAGATGAGGGAGTCAAAGTTAAAATCCAACCCATCCGCATCCATAAGTTCACTACGGATGATGGACTCCATGTCACATTCCAAGCTCCCATTGAACATGTCCAGGTCCAAGTCACTGGGGAACCTATCATGGCCCATGACGGGAAGGTTTGCACTAGCTGAATACAGTGGGGAGCCTGAGAGAGAGTCTGAGAGGGTTTGCATAGACTGGCTGGCGGGAGACTGCTGCTGGTGTTTGGCTGAGCCAAGGCTGCTGGAGTCACTCAAGCCCATGTTGCTGACGGAATTTGACAAGGCACGGCTGCCACCAAGAGCGCCCTGGGTTTGGTGCTGGTGGTGGAGCAAGTTCTGATTGACCAAACTCCCCTGGGTAGGCTGGGCAGCAAAGGACATCATTGGGTCGTTGCGAAGCATCACGTTCCGGCGGGCATTCTGGGCAGACACGGCGGTGCTAGCCTGAGACATCAAGGGGTCTGACTGGGTCATCATGACATCGCTGTGGCTGAGTGAGTCTGAAGCGAGCAGGTCTTGGAGTGTCTGGTTGCCGTAGTGTGACACGGAAGAGAAGGTGGCGGGTCTGTTCTCCTGGATGGTCTGCATGGGTGACTGGCGCAAGGAGTTCAGAGACGAAGGTCCAAACACGGTACTGTTGAAGGAGCCGGTTGGGGAGCCCAGGCCGGAGCTCTTGGCGGTATACGGGAAGCTGGAGCCTCGTTGCATTAGCCCGCCGGGAGGCGATGGCTGCGATGGCGGTAGCGCGATGTTATCTAGCAGGTCGTCCATGAGGTTCTCGGCCAGCCCGTCGTTCAGATTCATGGTGCCGGCCATGTCTGTCAGCCGCGGAAGCTCCACAGTACATGGCTTGTTCACAGAAGGCGACAGGCTGGCAGAGCTGCTGTACAGCATGGGGGACAGGGGTCCATCATCGTCCTGGACGTCATCTAGCTCCGTGCTTGCCAGGATGGGTGACAGGCGGCCGCTCACGGTGCTGGCGTTGGAATTGGTGCGCGAGCGGAAGTCGGTCCACGCATCCAGCTCATCGCTGCTGCGGGACGTGGGGCTACCAGGCCACTTGGAGAGCTGGGATGGACTGTCGTCTGCTGACTCTGGGGCAGCCTGCAGGGCCGCCTTCTTCTTGGCTGCCCGGCCTCGGCTCTTGGTGTACTTGTTGCTGTTGTCCATGGAGACAGCACGCCGCCGGGGGGCCTTCCCGCTCTTTCCCCCATCGGGGTTGATGATCCACCAAGAGCTCTTGCCAGTGCCTTCATTCTGAACTCGCATGAATCGGCTGTGCAGGGACAAGTTGTGCCGGATGGAGTTCTGCAGAGAAAGGGAAAAGGGAACTGTGAGCAGGAAGGTTCAGGCCAAACAGACATGCAGAGTCTTTGGTTTCTAAAGACCTCTCGAGGTGTTTCTAAAGAACAAACAGCCTAAGAGACAAACAAAACATTTCTTATAACTTTTAGGAGGGAAAAGAAGGTACCTACACATACATATGGGGGGGACCCAACTTGTGGGAGTTGTTTTTTTGTTTTGTTTTGTTTTGTTTTGTTTTTTACTTCCACCACGTGGGCCCTGGGGACTGAACTCAGGCCATCAGGTTTGGGGGAAATGGCTTTTTTTTTTTAATCCACTGAACCATCTTGCCAGCCCAGCTTCAGTTTTATATACAAACATCTTTTTGACTTGGTTCAAAGCACCAAGTGAAGTGGAAAGGCTCATGTTGGGCGTCCTATGAAGGAGACACTCACCAACACTGCCCAAGTTCCCAGGTAACTGCCTGCTGTCTGTAACTTTGTTTCTTATTCTGCAGTTCACACTGATATTTTATGACCAGGCCACTCCCTCTCCATACTTTGCAGCCAACTTCCCAGCTCTCTGAGAAACTAGTCACCTGGGTGGCTGTACTGTCCTTGTACTGTCCTTGGCTCTGTAAGTATAGAGCAGCAACTAGCTCCTAAATGCTTCTATCAGAAAGCTTACCTGTTCCCTCCAGGGAGCCCTGCCACTGCTCACAACTCAGCACATAATGTCTGCTGACAGGGCAGGGCAGAAGTCAGGGATAAGACGAACAGAGAAACTCCCTTAGAACAGGCATCATTTACTTACCCATTCTGCACTCTCAGGATGGGTGGGGTGAGCAACTTCCTTCCAAAGAGTACAGAAGAAAAAGGGGAGAGAGAGATCTGAGAGATGCGTGTGGCTGGGTGACCAGAGCTGATGGTAACACAGCACATTGTTACTGTGTATCCTAGGTAAAATGGCAACTTTTCCATCAGTCTTTTTCCAAAGCCCAAATCCCGATGAATCATAAGAAATACATGAATTCCAATTAAAGGGCATTTACACAAGCCTGTTTAGTACTGCCCAGAACTGCCACAGCAAAGGAGTGACCAGGAAATGTAACGGGAGCCAGAGCATCCTGAATGAGATCTCATCACAGAACACAAACAAACAAACACCAACCACACACACACACACACACACACACACACACACACACAAATCAGAAAAGACCTGGGAAGTCTGATTAGTATTTATAGGTCTTAGCTCATAATAATGATAAATGTTGGCTCATCAGAGCCGACACTTATACCAGGACTCCTATGTAGGGTGCTACGAGGGGACACTTGACGGTGGATCCATGTTGAATTCCTGCTAATTTCACACGTTTCCTATATATCTAAAACAATCCTCCTCCCATTAAAGTGGGGCAAATCCCCTTAAAATTCTAATAATCTGCACCCACTGCAAGAATCTTCCTTCTGGCTTAGCAGACACATCCAGTTGCCAAGGATAACCAGGCTCAGACTTATCTCTGCCACTGGCCAATCACATGACCCCATGCAAATCATTTTGTCCTTCTGCAACACCAACAGGTTCCCATCTTCATTATGATCATGATAAAATCCAGCCACCCCTCCCTGCCAGGGTGACATAACAGTGACAGATGATAATGCACTTCAGAAGCCAGTCACGCTATCAGCCAGCGTTTTCCTCCTCTCAGGAAGTGCAGGTCCCGAGTGAGGAGTGCTCAGAGCTGGGGCAGGCTCCTTCTAATCTGTATGATGCCTGCCCTGTGTGTGGCAGGAAGAGAGCTGACAGTGTTCCCCACATCTGGAATAGAACCTGCCACCCATATGAGTTTTTATTGGCAAGTTTAAGGATAAAAGACATTGTCTAATACTGCATATTAAATACAAACAATTCTAAAAGTCACATTTAAAAAGACTTGGCAATCATCAACTGTATTTATGTAGAAGATACAAATACATGTGTTCTACCAGATTGTTTTTAAAACACAGAAAGTCAACAGAATTTTGTCATAAGTAAATAACTCAAAATACAAAGTATTCCTGATATGCATTCCTAGTCAAGAAGGGACTGTAGTTCAGGCTGGGCCAAGAGCACCAGCCATTCTGCTGACAGCTGCCATTTTCTACAACTGCCACCAAGATGGGTAAGACACAGCACCCGAGGACCCCGTGGCGCAGGTGTTGCCCAGGAGACGACACACCGTTTCCCTCTCATTTATTTGTTTAGAATGATGACCAGTGTATTAATGGTTCAGAAACTATTTCTTGGAAACAGGATGCTTTATGATGTGGGTAAGAGGCACACTCCTAGCATGCATTTGGCAGAGAAGAGCAAGGCTCACGCTGAGTACATAGGTAATTCAATGTATTTAGGAAAATGTAAACACAGACTTCAGGGTGAAGAGGAAACTAGTCTGGAAGCTTTAGGGGTACAAAGCAGACACCCGCTAATTATTCTCACCCAAGTGTTCACACAAACACCAAATGCTCACAAAAATGAGCAGTCTTGCATATCCAGTGATCCTGTGTCTTTTAGGGAATGATATTTTTAAAACATATTTTCCTGTTCCTAATTCCAAACCTACTAACAGATCAATGAAATCTTTTATGAATTTTCTGATACATGATTCTACCCCTACCCCCCCAACAACATATATGTATAATTTTATACAATTGCAAGTGGCTAACACTAGAGACAGACTCCAAGGTTCTGCAAGGGCCTCAGCACCTGGCATGCAAGGCCAGTACCACAGGGAGCCAGGGCAGGGACGGGTCATGAAGGCTGGCCTCCTGTCCCTAATTGCAAAGTCAAGATCTGCCAGGTCTTAGCAGTGCTGGATACTGAACCTTGGGTTTTAAATCCACTGCCTCTAATCCTCACAACTTGGTAAGGCAGTCCATCAGCGATTCTGCACATGGAGTCTCAGGGTCTGAGGTATGAAACAGCACAGCCCACCAGCTAGCACTGACACCGGGGAGCAGCTTTCCAACTTCCATGCTATGCTTTAGCCTATAGCCCTTCACTGGCCCACAGCAGGTTTGTGAGAAGTCACCATTTAATGTCCCTGTACAACACGCCAGGAAAAATACCCTGAGAAACATACACAGAGAGAGATAATCTTATTGTGACTTCATTTATGAAATACTTGGAAATTTAGGGGCCTTTCACCAATTTATGTAGAAACTTTATAGAAAACTATTTTGTTGTTGTTCTTCCTGAGGAGAGATCGGTATCCACACTGACAACGGGACCACCACAGGCTCTTACAGAGAGCCCACCTTAGGAAGGAGAGCCTGCCTTTAGTGGCCTTTCATTTTAGAGGGTTATTAGTGGTAGAACACAATCCCTGGGGCCCATTATCTATGGTGCTCAGACAGGTCTTTCCAGCAAGGTCCTGTAAGACCACAGGTCCTCCCCAGTTCAATCTCAGGAAAACCACCATTAAAAAAAAAATCACCTACTGTGCTGGACTGAGGTGGTGGCCCAGACTTTAATCCCAGCACTTGGTAGGCAGAGGAAGGGAGAATCTCTGAGTTCAAGGGTAGCCTGGTCTAGACAGAGTTTCAGGACAGCCAGGGCTACACAGAGAAAAAAACCAAACAAACAAACCCATATTGGAAAACAAAACAAAACAAAACAAACAAACCCCTCCCCAAACTGTGGCTTTCCACTAATTTATGTTACTATTGTAAGACATGATCTGCATTTCTAAGGCTTTACTTTATGTGAAGAAAGGTAACTGAAGGTAATGAAACAATAGTTTGATGAAACTCTAGTTCTGTCAAGCACAGGTTTTCTAGCCCTACATTTATTATATCACACGCGCACCTGAAGCCCACTATGAAGTCTCTTGGCTAGACAACCATGCGTTCTGCTTGGCCATCCTGTCACCAGTTACTGAGGCTGCCCAGAAGCCACCCATCCAGACCTTGTGAGCAGCTCCAGTTATCTAAGCCAAGAGTCTGTTAGAAGCTACCACTTCCCATGCGGGCATGCTGGCTTTCCTCAGCTCCAACACACATTTATAAAGCCTTAAGAAACCCCTACAGTTCGTCCAAGGGGGCAAAGCTAAGAACAACCCCTGTCTTTCTGTGACACTCCTCCTTTGCAATGTGGTTAATTAGTAACCATGCTGGCAAACGTGACTGTGGCCACAATTAGTGGCCAACCTTCCAGGAGTCATGCAATAGGTGTGTGGAGGAGGCAGCCTGCTGGGATTGACGTTTCAGGCACACTGACTGCAGTGTGGACCACCACCTAAAGATCCCTTCGCCTGGCCCACCTAGAAGACATTAACATAAAGATGGCTGCACTGATTACAATTTGATAATTATTTTCTTCATGTAATGAACAATTTTCTGTTGCAAAATGCATTTACTGCAGAGGCTATGGTGTCCATGACCCTTAACTATGCCAAATCATGAGGAAGACAGGTAGATTCAAAACAGGACAGGAGTTGGTGAGAAGCTGCCTACAGTTGCAGAGAATCCCACCATTCATTTACAGAGTGGGTGGGTAAGACAGCAAGCAAGGGAAGGGAGCCACGGAGGAGACAGGCCCAGTGCTGTGATCAAGCCTCAGCTGCCCCTCTGGAGAAGGCAGGATCAGATGCACTCTATGTCTGGATCCCTGCGAGGAGGCTATGATGCGTGGCACGCAATGCTCCCTGGCTGAGTGCCAAGCACAAGTCTTGACAGCAGACCCCACATGCAGAAGTGGGCATCTCAGACCCTAGCTCACTGCTTCCTGACCATCGTGTGTTTTGAGTCAGAAGGCGAGAGGGTGGTGCCTTCCAAGAAAGGATCACAAACTTGTAAAGGTTTTTAGGGTGCATTGCCAGTAACTAGACACTCAGTGAGTCAAACACTGAGGCAAACTTGAAACATGGGTTCTGTATGAGAGGCGGATGAACACTGTGCTGGAGACAAGCCATCTACAGTGTCCTCCGAGACCAGTGGGCAGTGATGGGCTCATATGTTGACAGACATTACACATTCTATCTTTAGACAGCCCAGAAAATAAAAATAAATAAAAGAGGAGGAGGAGGAGGAGGAATTGTCTTTGCAAAAAAAAAAAAAAAAAGCAGGGCTTTTAAGAGTTAAATTGCACAACCTTTTTATTTTTAAAGCGAGTAGATTTCTCCTTGCTGTTGCCGAGAAAGATCAATTGGTACCACATGTTGCTTCCAGACAAACCCTCTCTGTAGTCCAGGGAAAGCATGTGCAGCTGGTGCCTGGGCTAGCAGAGTCTCCACAAGGTAAACATGACTTGGAAGGAGCTGAGGCAGATGCAGGAGCTGAGGCAGATGCAGTGAGCAGCGGCTAACAAGTGACTCGAGGGCACTATCTAGAACAAAGCTGTTTGATGCCTGGATTCTATTTGCTCCTGGTGACCCACGGGTGGCAACGGCTGCATGGACAGCTCTGAGGCTGCAGAGGCTGACATGCCACATACAGAGGCGGCTACAGGAACCGCTGGCTGGGTGGACAGGGCCTCTCAAAGGTTTCAGTCGAGAATCTAGGTTTCTGCTCGTTAGTAATGCTGCAGTCCGGCTGCCTGTCTGAGTCTCCCAGGGGAGACTTTCCTCACCCATGTCCCTTCTCAGAGGTCTGGTTCAATACCTGCGGTGAGGCCTAGGTATTTTATTTTTTTTAATTTTTGTTTTTTCAAGACAGAGTTTCTCTGTGTAGCCCTGGCTGTCCTGGAACTCACTGTGTAGATCAGGCTGGCCTTGAACTCAAGAGACACCTGCCTCTGCCTCCAGGGTGCCACCATGGCCCAGTTGAGGCCTGGGTATTCACCCAGGTTGTGCTAATGAATAGTCAGGATGAAACCCATGGAAGTCCCCTCCCCCTAGAGCAAGCACCCCACTCACTTGATCCCCAGTGCCCAGGTCTGCTAGCAGTGCAGTGACATCCTTGCAGTCACAGTTCCCTTCAGCTGGCTCTGCCCTCACCTGCATTCATCTCCAGAGTCTAGTCTCCTCTGGACTAACCACCATGATGAATACAAAGACAAGTGTCAGAGCACAACCCTGGCGTGTGACAGACAGCAGGCCTGGAAACTGAAAAACATTTTTTTCCTATGTGCTATCTATAGTGGCCAAAAAATAAGCCTTTCAGCTGGATAAAAATGTAAATAACCCTTCATCAGAAGGACTGCACAATCAACTCTGATGTGGAAGACAAGTTTGTCTGTTTCTAGCCTTACTCTTGTCTACAGTCTTAAAAGTTTAAACCATTAAAGGGCCTTTAAAAACAACGATATTCTAAAATAAATGTTGTTGGGAACTTGGCAGAGGGATTGCATTTCCAGCTAGAAACAAGAGTTCCCGCTAAATTTGCTGACAGTAATTCTCTACCCACAGATGTCCTCTGGAAGCATGTTTTACGGTTTCATGCAGACAGCCAGTGATAGCAGGGTTAGAGCAGTGCTCCCCCCTCCCTTCCTTAGGTTGAGCTGGCCTGAGAAACAGCTGAGGAAAAAATCCTAGCAGGGAAGCAAAGTCTCAGTGTGGAGGCAGCCAGCATGTGCCGCACACCGTGCTGTGGGGTTTTCTAGTGTGGACTTTATTTTAATACAACAATAATAATATATCTTGGTTTTTCACCGAGCTGTCCCACAGCTGCTTCTGCTCTTGGAGGGCAAGAGGGAACATTCCATTCCTCCCAGCCAAGCTTGCACTTCCAGCACACACAGAACCCTGGCAGCCTCACACCTCTGCCCACACCCACGGCTTGCTGCCCAGCCCTCTTCCTCCCCCCAGGCTTCGCACTTCCCACTCCACAGTCCGGGCCCCAGACCAAGGAAACAGCCACAGGTACCCAGTTCACACGTCTCCTCCACAGAGCAGGTTAGGCCACAGCTTTTAGCCAGCTCTTCTCTTCAATGTATTCTTCCCTGAGGTTTTTAAATTGTTTCCTTCTCTCAAGAGAGATTTGATAAACGCATGCTGCTGAAATTCCCTTTAAAACCATGATTATCTAGCCAGATAAGACCAGTGTATCAGAGAGTTCAAAGCCAAGGGATCACAGAACAGTCTTGAGATTTATTTTGCAGTGTTTAACAACATTTTATCAACCCAAAATTTACCTGAGATTTAAAAAAAAAAAAAAAAAAAAACCTACATCTTTTCCTAAACATATTGTGTATAGAAATGGATGAAAACGGACATCAGAAACTCACATCTAGAACTCAGGGACATAGCAGAAGGTTCAGAGTCACTTTAGTGACATTAGACGCTTGGTACAATGCAGGGGAAACGGCAGCCATATTTACAGTGCAAGAAAACGGGGGCGAGACTGTAAGGCCGGACTTGGATACAATCAGTCAGTAAGCTGTAACAGGGCTGAGGCGAACACACCATCTCCTGGCCTTGAGGCATAAAGGTGATGTCACCCAGAAACACTATCAGCACAGTGGTACACTGAAGGAATAGTGTACAGGATGTACAAGACAAAGACACAATCCATCTACATCTACCTTACCCATCCATCTACTCACCCACCCATCCATCTACCCACCCACCCATCCTATCCATCCATCCATCCCTCCCTCCCTCCACCCACCCATCCTTCCCTCCCTCCACCCACCCACCCATCCTATCCATCCATCCATCCCTCCCTCCCTCCACCCACGTACCCATTCATCCCTCCCCCCCCCCCAACCCTGTATGGGGTTTACAGTGAGTACTCAGAATGCTGTCATCTAATCACTGGATCTGTGGGAAGGGAGCAGAAGCCACAGGACTGGTCTGAGCTGCACTTGTAAGGTGTGAGCTGGGAAAGGGAAGTGAGGGCCTCACAAGTGCTTTGCTGTAAGCGCCCACCGGGTAAGTCTGAAAGGACACTAAGGTTGCTCGTGAGCTCACAGTCTCACCCGGGTATTAGGAGATAGCACAATCCGACGCAGACAGAAGGTTCTAGTAGAGGGATGGGGAGGCCAACAAATTGACAGGGCGTAGACCAGTCGGTGGTGCAAGGCCTGGTAGATGCAGCGGAGATCTAGCTGGGATAGAGCTTACTCTTAGTTCATCTTGCAAGGCTATGGGGCCTTCACTACTTAGAGACTCACTCGAAATCACAAGTAACAAACCGTGGCCCCAACCAAGTGCACACGAAGGGAAACTCACACAGCGTATTTTACTACAATCTGGAGGAAATGCATGCGCTCGCTGCCTGCCAGGATCAATGCTCGGTCCCTGACAAATCACATCTTATTTTCTTTTCCCCACAAGCAGGAAGCTGAGAGATAAGAAAGGTTAAGAGTGTGTCTGGTTAAGCCTTGGTGCTGCAAATCCAGCCTGTTGGCTAACTCCAAAGTTCTTCTACCATGTGCTTTCCCAATTACCAAACCCACTGAGGAGGGAGGCTGCACCAACAGGGACCAGAGGGCTTGAACTCCAAACACTTCCAGTATCTGGTAGCTTCTGCGCTGAGGGAAACTAGCCTCTGACTTAGTCCAAGCAGTATTACCTGGCTGGCCTCGGGAGGTCTAAAATCAGGTCCTCAAAGAGCTGGTATGGTGCCACAGATCCTCATGCCAGACACATCAGGCAAATGTCTCCAAGTACCCTGGACTGCTAGGATGAGGCTTAATCTGAAACAGGGACCTCACTTTATACTATTTAAAACATCTAATTAGCCTATTATTAAGCCAGAGAGAAAGATTAGCCTGCTTCAAAATTACGTGAATCTTAAAATATGATGTCTTCTGCCTGCAAGTGAGAACAGGCAGGGTGCTCTGCTTAGCCTCAATCAAAAACTCCAGGAGAAACTGCATTAGTGTTGCAAATGTGGCTGCTCCTCTTCTGGCATCAAAGCTCGAAGCAGCAGAAATCACTGCAGTACAAGTACACCGAAGGGATGGATTTGGGGGTGCTGGGTAATGGGTTCAACCTGACATGACAGCCCACAGCTCAAATCCAGGAAGCTGGATTGCTGCTCTGGCTTACAATCACTCCCTTCCCATGAACTCTGCCGGCTTCAGCACCACTCAAACACAACTGTCTTCAGCTCTCTGGATGGTACAACTCAGAAAACCTGTTCTCTGGTATCTTATTTCAGAAGTGATGTCCTTTTGGGGAGCTCTGGAATATATGCCAACGTGAAGGTACAATCAGTTACACTCACGGGAAAGGCAGGGAGGGAGAAGGCAGCTCTGTGTGTTAATTATTCCAACACCATGAGTCAGGTGAAAGAAGCTGTGGACAGAGACCAATACCACATACCACGTACCCAACACTGGCAACTACAAACAAAGCAACTGATGAGCTTCCCTTCCCTTCATAGAAACAAGGAGTCCAACACCACCAGTTCTGTGACTCAGGCCAACAGCGTCCCAGACTCCACACACCACTGAAGCTCAGGTAACATGGAGCCTCTGGGAAGCCGCTTTCCACACTACAACCTCACCTGTATGTGCAGCTCGCTGCCCCACATTACAGTCTCACCAGCATGTGTAGCTGCTCCATGCCAACTCTAACCTCACACTGTGCGCAGCTCCTCGCCACACATCGTAAGCTTACTGTATCTGCAGTGTTTCACTATACTGCAGTGTTTCACTATACTGCAGTGTTTCACTATACTGCAGTGTTTCACTATACTGCAGTGTTTCACTATACTGCA
>NC_034598.1:8440149-8470912 GCF_900095145.1 Mus pahari
TACTGCAGTGTTTCACTATACTGCAGTGTTTCACTATACTGCAGTGTTTCACTATACTGCAGTGTTTCACTATACTGCAGTGTTTCACTATACTGGTTTTACAGGATTTTTTTTTTCTCACTCAAAACCACAGGATGCAAAAGCAGCATAATGACATTGCTAAACATTCAAATGAATCAACCAATGAGTTCAGGACCCTGCTAGGTACCAATTATATAGACAGATGACCAACAGACAGCTCCAAAATCTACATAAAAAAATCTCCAATGAATAGACTAACCAGCTACACACTGGCATTCATCTTCTGAAAGAGTTTCCACTGGGTCACTCATTTAAACTTAATCTAGACTGTGGCTCCCTGGGCTATGGTGAGCTAAGGAGGCTGAGCATACATGGCATAAACCAGCGTCTCTAAAGACCACAGACTACAGGAGGGCGCTGTCTTAGTATTGATATATGCTGGGTGTCAATCCATTTCACCGACTGCAGGGTAAACGGGAAGTTCCTAATACAAGAACACCAGCAGCAGTGTACTATCTGTTGCCCAAGGGGGGGGGGGTCAGAAGAGTTGTAAGAGAGCCTATCAGAGGGAGACGGGACCCACACATCCCTCTCTAGAATCTGAGTGGAGTTCTAACCGCTCATCAAGTAAGTAAATGTCTCTTTGGGACAGATGAAGTCCTTTACAGAAAACCACAACCAATCAAAATGCAGAGCTGTGAAGCCTAGGCCCGACTGATGCCTCTCCAACACTACTCCGCCACTCAGGCTCAGGGGCCATTAAAGATGGGGCGGGAAGACTGTGTCAGAAGAACAGGGAGTTTGCTGTGAAACTGTCTCCTAGAAATGTCAGAAGCAACCCCCATGACATCTCATCAAGATGGCTGACTAAACATGAGCTGAGCAAGGACCATCATAGACAAGCTAATTTGGAAGGAAGGCCACCAGGCCACACACACACACACACACACACCACAGACACAGACACACACACACCACAGACATACACACAGAGACACACCACATACACACACACACATACACACAGACACACACACACATACACACAGACACACACACACATACACACACACACCACACACATATTAAAGAAAGGTAAGCATGCAGCATGAATGGAAAATTCCATAAACGGGTACTCCACAGGCTAACGGGACTTTGGAATCTGTTCGTTCACACCCTGTTTGTCACTGCAAGTGAAAGAAGGTGTAAGAAAAGAGACTCAGGCAGCAGGTTTGACAGTTCAGCAGAGTTCACGGTTCGCCCAGGTGGGCTGCCGGTAGTTCTAAGCCATTTATGGGCCCCTGGCACATAAGAACTGCCTCGGGAGAGTCTGACGTGGCAGGGTTAGGCCAGACTCTTCTCTTCATTGAAGAAGTCCATCACCTGGGTCGCCTGACATTCCCAGATCTTTCTGCTTAGGATGTTCACTTGCTAGTGGGAAATGTATTGAACTCACAGCATGACCAAATCCTGGGGTTAACAAATCACTACATGAGTGGAAGGGTGAGATACTAACTCTTTAATCCACACAGGAACAGAGACCACTGAGGCAGTTTTGGCAACTTTACCCCATTCCGTATTATTAGCCGTTTCTGCAGAAACAAGTTCTCAGAGTGTGTATATGTCCTCCCAAGGAAGAACGATGGTCAAGACCTGACGGTGATTGTGGGCAGAGAAGCAAGGGTATCACCTTAAAAGAAAGTAACAACCGAGTCCAGAAGATCATCCCGCCACCCCCAGAAATCTCACCTTCGCAAGTCTTGCAAACAAATTACAGCATCTCTGTTCTGGATCATTCAAGGAAAACTGCATCTGTATAGTTAACAGCCTGAGACTGTCTCCTTCAAGAACAGGGAGATATGTACTGCCTATCACAAAAGACTTAGGAGCCCAGCTCAGGGTTTTGCATGCATAAGAAATGTGTAGTCATCAACTCGAGCCTATTTGCTTAACAGCACCTTCCACTCCTCCCTGCCTGCACTGGAGGGAACTGATGCAAACCGCACTGTTGCCAGCTGGTAATCGCAGCAGTTGGGGAACTGAACAACAAAAGCAGGAGGAGTTCATGGCCTGGCTGAGTTATAGGATTAATTCCAGACCAACCAGGGCTTTCAGCGACATCCATCAGAGGGGCAGGCAAAGAGGGAGCTGGACTGGAAACAGGAAGCCCCTGTGCCTGGTCCCAGAGTCCTACTGATGAGAAAGTCTCGGCTGAGGCACTCAGCAGTTTCAGCTGATAAACCACCTGCAAGTCCCTAACTGCAAGGGTGGTACGGAACAGAACCTTGCTGGCCAGTTCTCTTCTCCACCTTTCGTGAGACAGAAGCATGGAAATCAGATGCAGAAGCAGACAGATGTGGCTTAAGCACTCTGTGATGCTCTAATCTGGCTCTCCTGAGGGTACTTTAGGCTCTGTGACAGTGAGCTATGAATAAAGGGCAGGAGAAAGAGTCTTCAATCTCACTCAGATGTTGCTCCATGTTGCAGTCCTCCGAAGAGTAGACACACACATCAGCAGTTCATAGCTTGCCTCCATCTGCTTGAGGATAAAGAGCAACCCACCTATGACCCTTAGCACTGGGCACTCCATCTTAGGGCAAACCTCACCAGTCATAGCCACTGCTCTACTGCTGTGAAGAGACAGCATGATCAAGGCAACTCTTATAAAGGACAGCATTTAACTGGAGGCTGGCTTACAGTCTCAGAGGCTCAGTTCATCATCATGATCAGCTGAGAGCTACATCCTGATCAGCAGGGGAGAGGTAGAATCTGGGATGCCATGGGCTTTTGAAACCTCAAGGCTACCCCCAATGCACACTTCCTCCAACAAGGCCACACTTCCTAATCCTTTCAAATAGTGCCATTCCCTGGTGACTAAGCACTCAAATCTATGAGCTTATGGGACCACACTCATTCAAACCACCACACCACACTAACATCTATCAAGTTTCTACAGGGTCTAGATATCCATTCTGGAGCACTAGGCCATTCTAAAGGGAATCTCTTTTATTCTTGATTTATCCATGGCCTGGTTAGGGTTAATATCCATCTTTCCCACAGGCACAGTGACCATGTCCCTAAGACATGTCATGAATGTGGAAATCCAGGATTTCCTTCTTCTTCCACATAATTATAAACTTCCAGTAAAATTCCTTTCATTCTTCTAATAGAATTTAGCAATTTGGGATCTAAAGAAAAATACATGAGGAAGTTCCATAAACTAATAAACATATAATATAATATATACAATAATATGTAACATATAATATACATTACATACTCACTGCAACTATGAACCAGGAACCTTTGCTACAAAAGAAAAAAAAAGCCTCATGGTTTTATGCATCAGTTTTAAACTACTGACTTAAGTGTTCTGGTTCAGAGAAAATTGGTATTTTTCTATTCTTCCCTTTCCTCCTCAATAGCCGACTTCCACTTGGCAAAGGAAGAGTATATTTACTATAGTGATTGCACACATCTGCTTGTCCAATGCCTCTGGAATGACACTGGACTGCTGCCATAGAGCCAAATAACATGCTCTTGGAGAAATAATCATCAGCTAAAACGGGCCGGCACTGCACTCTGCGTGTGCTGTGAGATACCCTGGGCCGGCACTGCACTCTGCTTGTGCTGTGAGATGTCCTGGGCCGGCACTGCACTCTGCTTGTGCTGTGAGATNCCTGGGCCGGCACTGCACTCTGCTTGTGCTGTGAGATGTCCTGGGCCGGCACTGCACTCTGCTTGTGCTGTGAGATACCCTGGGCCGGCACTGCACTCTGCTTGTGCTGTGAGATACCCTGGGCCGGCACTGCACTCTGCTTATGCTGTGAGATTTCATGGGCCAGCACTGCACTCTGTGTGTGCTGTGAGGTACCCTGGGCCGGCACTGCACTCTGCGTGTGCTGTGAGATACCCTGGGCCGGCACTGCACTCTGCTTATGCTGTGAGATTTCATGGGCCAGCACTGCACTCTGTGTGTGCTGCGAGATGTCCTGGCACCAAACTCAAGCTTTCTCTGGTTATTCCTTATATCAATCAGAAAATTAATTATCTATGATGCTATTTGTAGATCCATATGGAAAAGAAAAGCAGGTACCCAGGGGAAACTCCGCGGTCAGGCTCTGGTCGTCAGCAACAGGTCAGAGCAAGCTCCTGACACAGCAGCACTCAGATCCCAGTCTATGCTGACTGACAAAGGCTGCGGAGACAGAGAAGAGCAACTACGTACAAGTGGTCAATTTTTAGTGCTTCCAGTGTAGGTTAACTGCCAAAAGAGTTTGGCAAAAGCACCGATTTAAACCACAGTGAGGTAGATTTCAGTTTATTTCTACATATGTATGAGGTCTAAGAATTGGGGAGTGGGTGTTAAGAGACACAATTTGGACTTTTACAGAAAGAATCCTGTGGCTTTTCTATATCCCACATGCCAACTCTTTATTTTACATAGTGGTGGTCATTAAAGCATTTCTGGGAGCTGGGGAAATAGACTTAGTAAGGTGCCTGTCGCCCAAGCATGAATGAAGCTCTCCACTTGATCTCCAGACACAGGAATCCCTGAAGCTCAGTGGCAAGCTCCAGGTCCAGGAGAGACCCTGTCTCAAACACTCGTTGGGGAACTAAGAAAGCAAGCACCTGATACAGACCTTTGGCTTGCAACCCCTTGCATGCACACACATACACTATAAAGCATGGAGAAGCCATAGGAGAATAATTAAACAAGAACGACCACAACTATTCACTACCAGTCTTCCTGATGCTTTCAAGGCTTGTCACACACCTTCTTGCAGTCCCCGTTGGACTATGCCATGTCAGCAGGACAACACGTAGAAAGACTGGCATCAATGAGGAAAGCATCCTGTCCCATTGCAATGAACCCACCTTTTGCAATGGACCCAGTAGCAAATCCTCAGAGTACACGGTTCATCTTACACTCCTGAAGCAAGCAGATACTGGAGAGACACATCAGTTCTCAAGCAACTCTTGTGCTTCAAGTCAACCACCACCATTCCAATCCAATAGAAAAAATGCTCTAAGTTAAGACTGAGAATGTTTTGATAGCTGATAAAGAGAGCTCTGGATTTGATGATGAGTTACTTGAATGCAAATCCTCTTGGGAGACTTTTATCAGTAATGTGAATACTGAAAAACAGCTTTTGGTGGAAAAGACCACCCCACTATCCTTTCCTTCTTTACTGATGGATGCTGACTCTACTACGTTGGACACATAAGGTTGTTTGTTTTTGTTTTTTTTTTAAGATTTGTTTTTATTATTAATGTATTTATTTTCTGTGTCTGGGTGTTTTGCTTGCATTATGCCTGTGCACTACATGAACATGCTGGATGCCTGCAGAGACCAGAAGAAGGTGTCAGATCCCCTGGAACTTTAGTTACAAACAGTTGTGAGGCACCACATAAAAGTCAGGATCTAAACCTAGGTCTGCTGCAAGAATGGTCTGTGCTTCCGACCACCCATCTCTTTAGCTAGGAAACAGGTTCACTTGTTAGACACTGTAAAACTCACATTGTATTCTGGATTCTTGCAGGTGAACTGAAACTGTATGCAGAGACCGAGACCCAGCAAGCTGTAACATTTAACAATAACTGACACGGCATTGGCAAGGCATGGATCAGCTCTGTGGAAACATGGACAGACTTCATAGACCACAGAAGACTCGCTGATAGGGAGTGTTAGAGACACACCCTATTGTTTGTCTCACCACCATCCAAAGTTAAATGTCTAGTTTTATTCACTGCCACACACAAACATTTCTAATTTCTCTAGACTGCCGCTTGCAAGCATTGCACTGGGGAGACACACTGAAGGTCTGTCTTCATCTTAAAAAGCAGAAGAAATCGTGTGTCATCTACCCCTGCACATACTGGGTCTGCTGATTTCCTGTAATTCAATGATACCCTTTGTGCTGACCTGAGTCAACGCTCCCCAAGCTATAATTAATATTATAACAGGTTCTGCCTTACTTCTAAAACATCAATGAACTGTACTACTTAGCTAGATGCTGCTCTCAAACCCTAACTTATAAAGGATTTAGACTTCAAGTTCTGTGTGTTCTTACAGTCTTCCTCCTTAAGTCTTCAGAATGCTCTCCCCATCAGCCTCCTCGGTGTGGGTCTTGGGTCTTTCTGGTTTTTGATCAGTACAGAGGATTGAACCTAGGGCTTTGTGCATGGTAAGTAAATATCTGCACCTCCAGTCCTCCGTTTAGTTTTAGACAAGGTCTCATTAAGTTGTACAGGCTAGCCTTGAACTTGTCGTATTTCCTCTTCTGCCTCTGGAGTGGCTGAAATGACAGGTTTTGCCATGACGCCTTAGTATGATGAATAACATATGAATCCGTGGTACAAATACTTTTTCATTTACAAGAAAACACTTGAGAGATTTTGACTGTTCAGTGTACCTTATTGTTTGTTGTGTGGTAATGGCTATAGCCTATTACACACATCATACATACATATCACATACACTTGAGGACATCACTCAGACACTCTTACTTTAGTGGCTGCTTAAGGACTCACCAGTGTACACATATCAAAATGTTTGTAATGGCAACAACCAGGTTATAAGGGAAGAAAATGCCAGAATTCAGTAGGGTAAGCTATCCCTTATTATGAAATAATTTCCTCTGCCTGACCAAAACATGCAATGCTAACATCTTGACTGATACAGGACTCCCAGGAAAAGCGGACAAACTGACTGGAATTTAAAGCGTAAGATTTGCTACACTGGTTTCTCTCAAAAGCATCTGAAAAGCGTTAATAAGGATGCCCAGGCTGTTACTGATGGGACGCTTCAAATTAACCATGAAGAAATCCAACTTAACTAAGACAAGCCCTCCTCACTGGAGTGTCCAGCTTCTAGGTCAGTGACATCAGTAGTGATACCTAGAACGGTGCCAGCACAGAACTGTGTGAAGTACTTACTTGTTAGAAGAACTTACGGCCAAAGGAGATTCCCAGAAGGGCAAAAGGCGTAAGGAGGAAACGCCCACAGTCACGACTACAGTGAGCCACGTGAGAGTCAGACAAACCTGACCCACACTGACTGTGTATCACCCTTTTCATTCCAACACGCTCATGACCAACAGAATGCTGGCTTGCTTTATACTACTACCACAGACTTTATATATCTAGAGGTGAAAGCCGGTTCCCAAAGTCAAAAAGCTAATGCCATACACAGCCAATGGGAGTCCCTGCTTCCCTCCCCAGATGGGATGGGAAGAGACGTACTACACATGAAAGGAGCAGGATTTGGACTTCACCTACCAAGGCCGTGGAGAAGCAGGGCCTGACACAGCCTTCAGGTCAGGCTTCCTGCATAGATTACATTCAGTTGGGAGCTGAGGCCATCCAGCCAGCCCTGATGTAGGAGGCCAGGGTTCCTGACGGTCTATGGAACTGAACATAGCTAATGCATTAGCCAGGCTGTGGTGCCCTTTTCTGTTGTCTTTCTGTGTTGGCCTGCTTCGCAGGAACTCAAGGGTAACTACAGGGTGAGAGGCTTGCCATCTTCTCTCTATGAAGAGTCTGAACCCCTAATCTGAAAACAACTAATCATCCTTTTAAAAGCCACGCCAGCCACGCGCTGGCTATTGGATCCTCTTGTTTCTTGTCTACACGACACACAGTAACAGAGTTAAAGAGACAGGACACTCCAGCAGGATGCTTCCTGGGCCCTCTGCTGCTCTCCATGAAGTGCTGGAGTCTGCGGGCCGCAGCTCTCTTTTTATGTAGCCACTTATTTCTGACACAACCCGAATAAAAATTCTAAAACACAGGAGCCTTAAGTACCTTTTGACTGTCCCTAGCTCAGATTTGTCATTTCAGATGGAGGGCACTGGGAATTCTCACTATCAAAGTGGCCTGAATAGCTCCATGATCCTGCCTGTGCCCCAAGGTGTAATTCCTCTCTGTACCACTAATTTTCAAACTTTTATTCATCACCAGAAACTTTTTCTCAGTCTTCAGTAAGACTTAAAACACAGAGCAAAGAAAGTGGAAATGTTTTGGGTCAATAAAATAAGAACAGTAGATCCAGGGTACCCCAAATCCCAGCCTTCCGTCACAGGGCCTACGGGGCTTCTCAGAAGGACCACATCTGAATTACCCGCCCATCCCACATTCCTCTCCACTCCTGTCCTACATATCTACAGATGCCAGGTGGATGTGTGCAAAGCATGACAGAAGCATGTGCAGCCCGACATAGCCGAGAATGTGGAAAAATAGGTAAAATGTACTCATATACCACTTCTTTTTTTTTGGTTTTTTTCTAGACAGGGTTTCTCTGTGTAGTCCTGGCTGTCCTGGAACTCACTCTGTAGACCTGGCTGGCCTCGAACTCAGAAATCCGCCTGCTTCTGCCTCCCAAGTGCTGGGATCAAAGGGGTGCGCCACCACGCCGGCTTTTATATGCCACTTCTTAATGACATGTGGATGTGTGCACATGGTGGTCAGAGGACGGCAGCCTTGCATGTAATCCGCAGGTACGCAGTCTATTTCTTTTTGAAGTCAGAGTCTATTATTGACCTGGAGTGCACATACCAATTAGGCTAGACTGGCTGGCCAGAGAGCTCCAGCGACCTGGCTGACTCTACTTCCCCAACACCGGGTTACAGCCACACATCACCACACCCAGCATTTATCCTGAGACCCGGGAGATAGCTCCCCAACTTAACCATTTTACCATTTTGTCTCTTCAGTGTATCAATCTCATACATTTCAAACATAATCTTCTGTCCTGTGTCACTGCTTTTACCCTGAACATATCTTTACTTAGAAAATAAAACTGTACTATATTCATAAAAATGTTAGAACGCTATTTCTGATAACTTCTGAACTACATAACAAATTTTTAACATTATAATCAATTGAAGTGAGGAGAAAATGAAGACAATATTAGGTCTAGGGGAAGATGATGAATGATTAACAGTGCTGGCAGGGTGCAGGGGTGAGGTGGGGTGCGTATAAGCACAACAGCAGGAACAAACCCTCAGGTAGAGGCAAAATCTCACTTGTATCCATGACATCAGGAGTTCTGATCATGTGTGACAACCTACACAGGCTTACCCCATTCAGCTGTGATTTTTGTGCATAATAATGCAGAGAGGCCAGTCGCACATTTGATTATTAACCAGCTTTGCTCACCTCCTATTCTGGGGAAGAGAAGCATGAGCTAGATTTAGGGTTTTTGTTTGTTTGTGTGGCTTTTCCTCATCCAGTCGCATCATACAGCCCTGGCAGGCCTAGGGCTCCTCTGCTCTCCAGGTTAACCTTGGACCTGCAGGCCCACACCGCTGCCTCCTACATGCTGGAATCGCAAGCTTGTACCATCAGCCAGGACCAGCCCTGTGCTGGCTCCAGGCTCAGTTCTCCTGCTGTGTCCTGCACCATCACCCAGAGGAACCTCAAGAAGCTATGCTTCATGTCCCCAGGGCACGCATCACACCTAACCATAAAATAACAATAGACATAAAAGCAGGTAACAGAGGGGCTGAGTGGTTAAGAGCAAGCACTGGCTGCTCCAGCAGAAGACCTGTGCTCAGTCCCCAGACCCATGTGGTGGCTCACACTATCTGTAAGTCTACTTCCAGGGGACCTAATGCCCTCTAAGGCCTTCTTCTGGCCTGTGGGGAACAGCAGACACACACATGATATAGGCACAACATGCATGCAGACAAATACTCACACGCATTAAATAAATTTTAAAATAGGTAACAGAAGAGTTATACATGTAATGTGGTACAATACTTCCGCTGGGGAAACCTCAGAGCCTATGCACTCAGAACCCTGACTCTGCTCATTCTCAGCATGTGACTCACACCCCATGTTCAACTCCAAATGTCCAGGACACTGAAGAGTTACCATGGTGCCTAGGCTCTGTAAGTTCTCAAACTCTTTCAGGGAGCACAAGGCTGGGGCGGGGGGCAGTTGTGTGGCTCAATGGGGTGGGGAAGGGGCTTCCCATCTGAGTAGATTCAGCTTCCTGGCTTTCATCAATGAGAGGTATCATCAGGTAGTACACATACTCTAGCCCTCCTCCTGAAACATTCTAGAGATGTCCATACATGTCTAACCTAGGAGGCCACCTCCCAACATGCGGTGATAAAAGGCTGGGCTGGGTTAGTCCATTCCTTTCTCAGAATCCAATATATCACACACCTTGTGTTCAGTTGGAAGCACCTCCACCGAGCAGCTCATGGCCACCTGTAACCCTAGCTCCAAGGGGATATGTCGCCTGAGGCTTCCATAGGTACCTGCACTCACTCACATGTACTATCTACATGTGATAGCTACATGTAATATCTACATGTATGTGTACACATGCACATACTCACATGCAGATATACACATAACTAAAAAAATAAGTAAAAATTTTCTAATAAAGTAAAATAAAGACACAAGGTCTTAGGAGGCTTAATGTACTCCCCATTCCCTGACCCCAGGCTGGCCCAACATGGGGAGGGACTATGATCAAAGCAATTTTGAGCCTATGGGGCAAGCACGCTGTGTGTCCCCCCACCCCAACTCCTCCTCTTTAAAGCTTCTCTGGCAAGGTATAGTGAAAGGACAGCTGAGCCTAGCTCATGTCTGCATTCCCTGTGTGACAGGATGAAGCCCGCTCGATCGTGTGTGGTGGCGCTTGATGTGCCCAATACCTGCAAGTGCATTAAGTCACTCAGAGAATGAGACACAGCATGGGAACGCATTCCTCTCCTCAGAAACCAGGGGAGGGAAGAAGGTGCGCATCACATTGTAGAGGCAGCCTACACACACACACACACACACACACACACACACACACACACACACACCACCTTTTCAAAGTCCCGTTTCCACCGGGGCTGGCTGTTTCTCTAAAGAGAAGCCACAGAGAAAGGAAGCAAAGCCTGGGCTTTAACCTCAACCACCCTGGGGACAGTTCAGGAAATGAGCAGACAGGTCCTGCCCGCGCAAGCTCCTCCTGTGTGTCTCGGGGGCTTTGGTTGGCATGAGGTCACCACTTCCTTACCCCTCAGCTCAGGCTTATCTCTGGAATCCTGAGTCACCTGGGACAATATCCTCTTGTCACCTAGAAAGAACGACCTTCCCTGTGCCCATCCATCCTTATAACCTCAACTGTGCCTATAATGGACTTACATTATAAGTTGCTACTGTTTCATTTTCCCCATGTCTTATTCTACACTATTAACTAACTTTATTGAGGAAGAAACTCAAACACAGGAGTGACATTATTTCCTAAGGTCAAATGGTTAATAAACAGAGCAATGTAAGCAACCTAGCAGTAGAGTCTACTCCAGTGGTATGTAACAAAGTCACCGGCTTCCTGGTAGCCAAACTCCTGTGTGATAAAAATGTGAGTGGCCCAGTCAGAAGGAAGGGTCTGCAGTCTGCTCTGGGCAGCTGGTCCCCAGATCTATGACATTCAATTTTCCTTTTAGGAGGTTGCAACCAAATTGACTCCTGTATAGTAAGAAAAGTAAAAATAGCATAAAGGTATAGACAAAGGCCATTCATTAGCTGATCTGGCCCTCACCGGCCATTTAAAGCTGGAAACAGAGAACGGATCATGTACTTAATGTCTGAAAGAAGAAAACGCAGCACGTGACTGTCCTCCACAGGAGAGTGCGGCACCCGGTATCAAAGAGCGCATTGTACTACACACACAACGGGGGCAGACTTGTAATGACGCAAGTATGTGACCTTCAGGCAGCAAACACACTGTCTGCTACCCTAATACATTCTAGCTTCTACTTAGAAATTGGGTTTTGGAGAAAAAATTTTGATTTTTCCTTAGGAAAAAAAAAAAAAACAAAACAGTTTTCTCAGCAACTCCTAGGCTCTATATACCTTAAATACTATCTTGTCTACAGTAAACATACAATCTTTTTTTTTAAGTCAGCTAATTGGACAAATTCCTCTTCTCTCCCTATGTCTTGCACTTGAATCAGTTTCTTACAAAGCTGGGCTCAGGATCATTCACTGTGATTACTTCTGTCTCCTCAATCATGACAACCGCACTCTAACTGCGCACTATCCCTCCACTCAGCATATGTGGGCACAGAGCACACAGCACGTAGTAACCTGTACCCCACTGAATGATGTGCTCAGCGCATGCTGCATGCGTGATAGGACTCTCCTCCCATGTTCAAGTCCCTAGCTAATGATGCTACCGCGCTAACATTCCGCTAACATCCCATGTCAGAGGTGTTCTCAGCTCACAGGCCACTTTTAAGTTCCAGCTTCTGTTCCGTCCTGGTGAAATGTGAAACCCCTCTCCAAGCCAAGGTTACTCCAAAAGAAAGGTGCTGAGTGTCCTGCCCCCAGGAGCTCCCTGGACTCTCTACCAGAAGGCTCAGTTGGAGCAACAGGGCCAGTGGGTGTGAATGGGTAGCCTCACTCAGACACAGGAAGCTACAGAGCTCTCAGGGCCCATTCTAACTGGACTAGAAGACGCCCAGTGGGTTAAGAGAGGATTTTTCACAGACTGTGATAAAATGCCGTGCAGGAAAGCAGGTGCACGTTACCGTCTGGGAAAGGCCATTTCTGCATGACTTTTTTGAACTGCTAACCTCCCAAGGCTTCTTCACAGGCAACCATTCGCTCCTGATAGTTAATTTGTGAGTCACTGTCCCTGTAGTTACTGTCCCTCTGTCCGGCTACCCATCAGGATTTACTTCCAAATAGCAACTCAAGGCAGCTAAGACTAGAGTTGATGAGCTCATGCCAGCTCAGCACCAGTGCTTCAAGCTCAGTGCCCAGGAATACATTACTTATACTTAATAAGGAGGTTTTTCCTGTTGTGATACAATGGGGCACACACACTGTACTTAAAAAAGCTGCACCTCAATGCAATCAAGCTCCCAGGATTCATTTCCAGTTTCAGGAAATTCAGGTGAGAGAAACATAATCCCCACAAGAAAACAGATCCATCCAGAATGTGGGGCACTCTGCATACGACTCACCTGGTTTCTCAGACTCCTCAAGGGTGTGGCAAAGAGGTAAGGAGAGTGTGTAGCTGGGAACAGTTCTTGACTAGGAAAGATATAGCATCTGCACCAAAAATGGCCTCTGCTAATTCTTTTTCTTTAAACCATTATGATTAACAAAGAAACAAACTTTAGAGTATTTCTTGGCCAGGTGTAGTGGTGCATGCCTTTAATCCCAGCATTTGGGAAGCAGATAGATGAAGGTTGGCCTCTGTGAGTTCAAGGCCAGCCTGGTTGAGTGACTTGCAGGACAGCCAGAACAACATAGAGAGGCTCTATCTTGAAAACACAAACAAAAATTTAAATTATTTCTTGAGGCTGGGTCTCTCTATCTAGTTCTGGATGACCTAGAACTTACTATGTACGCCAAAGACCAGGCTGGTCTCAAACTCAGAGAGATCCACTGGCCTCTGCCCTCTGAGTGCTGGATTGAAGGCACATGCCACCATTCCTGACCCAAATTTGACTTAAAGAATCATACATTAGGTATTATGTTATATCCATTAAAAAAGTAACTACAGGTAGTTGTTCAATGGCAATGTGGCCACTGAAAAATATAGCCATTTTTTTCAAGGTGTACATAACTCATTAGATGAAGTAGCTGAGGCCTAGCATTTACTTTAAAATCTGAAATAAAGGAAAACCAACAAGAGCTGGGGACTTAAGCACATGGGGCAGCATCGCGATAGCTTTTTAACACATACCCAACAGCCTTGCATTATGCTTCAATGTCTTAAGGAAGCTCAGAATACGCTTACACGTGAAGTAAGCCCACTCTTTCCAAGCTGACCACATTTTTAGGGGAGTAGATTGAAACTGTCAGTGAGCTCATACAATAGCACCCTGCTTCTGAGACCTGGGAGAGGTGCTCTGACCACACAGCCTGGCAAAAGCCGAGTTGGCGCTGGGAGACAGGAGTGCTGCTTTAGAAAGAAAAAGTCACTTTCAACAACACAACATTAGCTTCTGAGCTAGCTCACTGAACAAGTGATAAAATCATTTGAAACGTTTTCTGTCCTATAAGTATTTTTCACAAGAACGAACCATTTTACATAATGCCAGACGGGCAGTCAGCTGTGACTCCATCAGAGCCACTGTTGAACCCTGTGCTGTTTCTTCTGCAGAGATCTGGCAGGGAGGTCCGCAACTGGACCCAGACCCCACAGGCAAGGACAGCAAAGAAGAAACTGCAGGACAAAGGGTCTGGAAGGCTCTTCTGGCACATCACGTACTTCACAGGGTGATTATCTTAATTCCTCTTAAAGGTGCTTAAAGACAAGTGCCCGAGGAAACCACACAAAGGGAATGGCTTCTCACACCTTATGCCTTCTGCCAGGGGGATGAGGAAGATATTCCCTTTAAAGGATTACAGGGTAAGCTTTACAAATGTAGAAAAACCAGAGACTAAAGCCATGCTATCTCATGCCCCTCTCCTGTCTCCTCCTCCCCTATAGACTACAGAGAAAATAAACCCTGAAACTGCTCAGGCTGTGTGGGGCTGGGCATTGTGGGCCAGACGTGGAAAACCCTTTAAGGTCCTAAGGAAAGTAATATTCTACCCTAGCCAGCCAGAACAGGTCAGGGGTACTGTCTACATAGTCAGAATGCATGGATGTATCTGTATCCTGCCCCAGCCTTTCAAAAAGCAGATATTTAGAAACTATTGAAGGCTCACGACAAGAAACTAGGATCCAGAATTGCTTTAAGAAGTTGCACTATTTTATAATTTTAGTAAGAATAACATTAAAAGGTCTAAGCCAGACACGGTGATGCAGACCGTAATTCTAGCACTTGGGTGACAGAGGCAGAAAGATGCAAATCTGAAGATCTACCTGATGAGATCCTGTAATCAATCAACCAAGCAACCAGCCAGTCAGCAGGAGCACGTGCGTGTGCATTTAAAAACCCTCTCCAGTGAATACGTAAATGATCACACAAATCGAGATTGCTTCCTGCAGTCTAGTAACTTACCAGCAGTTTGGGGTAATGATTCCTTGAGAAAGAATACAATGATTTTGGCGGCAAGGGGAGAAAAAAAGAAAGCAAGGGTTTAGTGCGATATGATATAAAGCAGTTGGTTGTGTTGGTAAAATTTAAGATCTTCTAGGGTACCCCGGAAGGGCTACGAGGCCTCCCAGAAGTCTCCGAGGAGCCTCTGATACATCAGTGCAGGAGAGGATGAATTTATAGAGCTAAACAAACACATTTGAGTCCAAACTCCCACAGAGCTGTATGGTAAAAAGTCTTTTCACTGGCTTATTAACTAAATTCCTATCAGAGTACTGAGAGACAAATGCTACTTTAATCATGAAGCTGAACAGACACTACTGGAAAGTGAACACCTCACTCGTTTAAGGCCTTCTGCCACAAAGAAGGGCACTGAGAGAGTATGAAGCAATAATCCTAAAAGAGAAGTTCTGCTCTGAAGGAATATTACCTAAGTACAGCTTCCGCTTCCTCCCAGCCCTTCCGAAAAGACAGTGTCTGCTTCTCTCATCGTCTTTGACGTATGAATCCATGAAGCACAACGGCTGCCTGCCTGTGACAGCTACAAAAGAAGCCAAGAAATCTCCCAAAACTGACATGCAAACTAACACCTACCAAACCTCCCCACGGCTGGCCTTAGACCCACAGGAAGAGGGTACCAGAGAACTGTATAGCCTTTTCCTTAACTGTGTACAACCTCCACTCAATCCTTCATTCGGATTTTACCAGTGAGGGATGGAGGCAGATAGAAAGTTATAGAACATGTTCCAGGTCCTGGTCAAGGACGCCAAGCTCACATTGCATTCTGGTCAAAGTCCAGAACCCCAACTTGTCACCACCACCTGATGTGAAGCAAAAGGACCTGCCTGGTCCAAAGGCCAGCAGCTGGCACAGGGGCACTGGGACCCAAGACCCTCCCACATATCACCCCAGGGCGGTGCTGCCCCTTCCTCCCTGGCCACAGTGTGGACTGTCAGCTTGGAGGCTTCACCTTGTACTCTGAATGCAGTAAACCAACTTGGAGAGGTGTGGCCAAACTCAAAGGCAAGACACTGTCCTGTCTGTTGCCGGTCCCGCCCCCGAACCCCTAGTGACCTGGCATCCGTGAACTACCTGGTGCCCGCCCTTGTTTGTTCTGCCCATACCACAGCAGAGACACAAGAGAACCCTGACCAGTGTGGGCATGCCAGTGTGGGGCTGTGAACTCAGGAAGTTCCTTTGCTCTTCATTTCCAGACCACCAGCCAGCACTCAAGGCAATGAGCCCAAGACACACTCCCTCCGCTGCCCAGTGTCCACACCTCGCTCCCTCCACTGCCCAGTGTCCACACCTCGCTCCCTCTGCTGCCCAGTGCCCACACCTTGCTCCTTCTGCTGCCCGGTGTCCACACCTCGCTCCCTCCACTGCCCAGTGCCCACACCTTGCTCCTTCTGCTGCCCGGTGTCCACACCTTGCTCCCTCCACTGCCCAGTGTCCACACCTCGCTCCCTCCACTGCCCAGTGTCCACACCTCGCTCCCTCCACTGCCCAGTGCCCACACCTTGCTCCTTCTGCTGCCCGGTGTCCACACCTCGCTCCCTCCACTGCCCAGTGTCCACACCTTGCTCCCTCCACTGCCCAGTGCCCACACCTCGCTCCCTCCACTGCCCAGTGTCCACACCTTGCTCCTTCTGCTGCCCGGTGTCCACACCTTGCTCCCTCCACTGCCCACACCTTGCTCCTTCTGCTGCCCAGTGTCCACACCTCGCTCCCTCCACTGCCCAGTGCCCACACCTTGCTCCCTCCACTGCCCAGTGCCCACACCTTGCTCCTTCTGCTGCCCGGTGTCCACACCTCGCTCCTTCTGCTGCCCGGTGCCCACAGGCACAAGGCCTCCCTGCTCTCCTTCCGCTGCCCGGTGCCCACAGGCACAAGGCCTCCCTNGCTGCCCGGTGCCCACAGGCACAAGGCCTCCCTGCTCTCCTTCCGCTGCCCGGTGCCCACAGGCACAAGGCCTCCCTACTCTCCCTCCGCTGCCCGGTGCCCACAGGCACAAGGCCTCCCTGCTCTTGGCTCAGGAAGCACCTGAGAAGCAAGCCAACTGGCATAGCAGAATGCCTGAGTACCACAACCACCCCTGCCTGCTGAACAAGGCACAAACTCTAGCTGACTCCCCTGGACTGACTGCTTTCTCAGAGTCGGTTCTTCTGTCTTCCAGCTTACGCTCAGCTGTACTGCCCTATCCTGTCATGTGACATGTACCTGCATACCCTCTGCAGTCTAGGCTCTTGGGATATGGAGAAGCAAGTCCTGACCCCATGACGCTCATCCACCTTCTTCACCTAAAAGTCCTGTCCCAGTCAAGGTGACTGCCACTGCGGTGACACGTGACCAAAAGCAATTCGGAGAGGAAAGGGTTTATGTGGCCTATACTTCCACATCACTGTTCACCACAGAAGGAGGTCAGGGCAGGACCCTGGAGGCAGGAGCTGACACAGAGGCTGTGAAGGGGTCCTGCTCACTGGTTTGCTGTCCATGACTTCAGGGATACACACTTGGACTTTACTCACCAAGTCAGTGAAATAAGTTTCTCCCCTAAAGCATCCTCAAAACATTAGCAGATCCACGGAGAATGGGTCTCCATCACGGGGTTCATGGGGAACATGGACCTCCCCTGCTAGCTTCATAGGGAACAGATCTCCACTTACTGCTGGCTTCGTGGGGAGCACAGATCTCCACTGCTGTTCATGGGGAGCACAGATCTCCACTGCTGTTCATGGGGAGCACAGATCTACACCGCTGGGTTTGTGGGGAGCACAGATCTTTACTGCTGGGTTCATGGGGAGCACGGAACGCCAATGCTCACACTACATTATGAAGTTCACATCAGTCTGAAAATAATCCAGATGCCAGAATCTCTGTGGCAGCAATCACTGCAACCTGCCCAACAAAATGTAGCTATGTTCACCCAAGGATATTGTTTTTCTCTATCACTTTTAAATCTAGCTAACAGAGAACATAACCTTCCTGGTTCTTTATTCTTTACACTGGGGAAAGAACTTCTTGTGTTAACTAATAGAGAAAACAACCAAAGAGAACCATGGCATCAAATCAAGCAATGGAAGAAGATACTTGCTGTAAAGCCCAGGTGTGAGCCCTGGTCCGCTGCTCCCCGCCACTCCTCCCCGCCATCCCCGCTCCCCCAGCCATCCAATAGCTGTGATTATTTACTCCTTGGGGGAACAGACAGACATACATGGCATGTACTTTGCTACAACCTTAGCGGCATTTTCCACAAAGATCTTGGGCACGTTTTGCTTTGTTTTTTTTTTTTTTTGTCTCCCTGAGAGGAAGGGTGTGATTTCAGTACAGTCGAAGCACCACACAAACAAATGGCTAAGAACAGAAAGTGAGACAGAGCCCACTGCAGGGAAAAAGCAAGCTTTTCCAGTGCTCAAGGAGCCAGGTCGATGGTCCCAGAGGAGCCATGTCAGGGACTGTCAGTCTTAAGCCTGGGACAATGTGGGGGGCACAGATGGAGAAGGTGGGAAACCAAGAAGGGAAGGCTTGCTTGTGCAGATGGCTCCCCTAAAAGCAACCTGCCCAAGTATTTCTACTTATTCACCAAATATCCTGTAACTCCTACCCCGTCACCACTGACCCAGTAATCAAAAGGAGGCTAGCTTACACTTCACCAAAGAAGGCTCCAAAACCATGTGTGGCTCTTCATGTCTGCCCTGCCACTTCCCAAGAGCTGGCCTGGGACTTCCACCAGAGCCTTTCCCAACCTCAGATGCTAGAAACAGATTCTGATGCTGGCTAGATAGCTCAACAGGCAAAGGCACTGGCTGCCAAGCCTGACAAAACAGATCTCTTGGTCCCACAGGGTTGGAAAGAAACAACTGCCAAATTGTCTTCTGACCTCTGTCAGCACGCATACACACACACATACACACATGCACTCACGCCAAATAGTGAAACATATTCTGGTAGTTTCTGAGCATGCTCCAGCCCTCCAGGATATCCAAGACAGCCACAGAACAGGGTTGACATGCTTCCCCCTCCCCGCAACGCAGCCTGCTTTCTGTGCCTTCTCCCTCCTGCTGATTCAACTGCCACTCAAGAAGCAGAATACTTCCAAACTTGTTAAAAGGGTCTTATGTTCAATATTCTAAAGAATGCCCAAATGAGAGCGACAGCTCACAAGTGACCCTGAGCTGACAGACACCAGCTCACAGGTGACCCACACTCACAGACATCAGGCCATACAAGAAGTTTGACCTATGCCTGCTGCTGTTAGGACCCTACTCAGAGAAAGCAAGACACACATCCTAATCCACACAGGATCTGTAGCAAGTGGCTATGTAGGATTCTCTCAGCAACAGCAGGGGAGCAGGAAACATCCCCCTGACTCCTAGGCTTCCTTCTGTGTGGGGGAGCAAGTGGGGAGTGGGAAGGAGAACAAGAAAATAATATAAAATCAAAAGAAGCAGAGATGTTAAAGGGGGAGACAAAATAGTGGGGTTAAAACTCAACTTAAGCAAACTCACGATTCTCTAGGGACGGAATTCTTCCCGATTTGATCCCCAGGGAAACCTGAGGGTGAGTGTCGCCTCAACCTGATTCAGACACACAGCAGTCCTCACAAGGATGGGCAGTTTCCTCTCCTACAGAACATGGACTTGCAAGGCCTTGCTTCCTTCTGCCCCTAACATGGAGCAGGTGATTTATTCCTGAACCCTCAGGATTCAGGATTCAGGCCCTCAGCTCTGTTGCAGAGACAGGCCTACATGGAGCCCAAGGCTAACCTCTGGAGACCTCTTTTCACTGTACGCGGGCACTGCAGCCTGTAAGCACTGAAGAGCCAGTTAAGAATTATAAACTTCCACTGAGCTTCTGGCCATACCTGCAGCACCTGCAACGCAGAACAAGTTCCCCAGTCTCTAGTTGCTGACGCTTACTTATTTTTGAGACAGAATCTCATTATGAAACCTTGGCTGAGCTGGAACTTGCTATGTGGGAACTGATGTTGGGCTGTCCTGTGCTTAGCAGAACCTCAGATGCTACACACTGCACTTCAGCGAGGTCGCCTCTTCCCACTCATTAGTGTGGCCGCCAAAGTGTCCAATGCCTCCTGGGGGCAAAACTGCTGCCCCACCCCACCCCCCAAGAGTCACTGGCTTATGACTCTACCAAATTCCCTCTGTGGAAGACTTGAGTTCTGCCCTTTTCCTCCTACTGGGTTGCCTCCTCCAGCCTTGATGTGATTGTTACCTGCCTGGTCTTATTGGAACTTGTGCTGTATTTGGTTGATGTCCTGAGAGGCCTGCTCTCTTCTGAAGGGAGGTGTGTGTGTGGGGGGGGTACAGCTAGGGGAAAGGGGAGGTAGGGCGGAGAGACTGGGGGAGGGAAGGGAGGGAAACCACAGTTTAGATGTAATATATGAGAAAAGAATAAATAAAAAGGGGGAAAGATTTCATATTCTGACAGCATAGACTGTAGTTCTAACTAGTAAGTCTTTGGTGTGAATTTAGCTATGCTCCAAAAAGAACAGTCTTCAAGAACCCAAGTAAACGGAGAGGTCTGCCCCCCAGGGCAGGGTTGTGGTGGAAGAGAATGGAGACGCTCTCTCGCAGAAAACCAGGGCAGATCCCATCCAGATCTGATGCTGCCTCTGTCTCTATGGGGAAGGAGAACAGAAGGATCCAAGGCCTGTCAGAATCAGACCAGACTGGACACTCCAGAACTAACAGGGGCTCAGAACCGCCAAACCCACCAAACGACTGAAGCCAAAGAGTCAAACCACGCCTCAGAAACAAGACGAAGCTGAGAATCCTAGGACTAATGCTGAGGGAGGTCCGTAGAGCATCGGGCCGAGCAGCCTGGTGCCCACACAGAAAGGCTAAAGTGGGTCAGAGCACGTTTGCAGCACCTCCTGATGGGGAGGGACTCCGTCGGCAGCCTTGTGAGGACTCTGCAACACATCTAAAAAGATCCCGTCAATTATTCAAGGAGATCTAATTGATACACAAAGGGTCAAGACACTCCTGCCTCCAGTTGTTGACAAGCAAATGGGAAGAGTAGAGGCTAATTACCCACCCAGCACACCTTGTCACCACCGAGAGCAGCAGCTGGCATTTATGGGAGGTTATAATTTGCCAGGCTTCATGCCACCAACTTTATAACCACAATCATCATTTAATTCAACCACTAACCTTCTAATATAGGGAGATAGCTCTATCTCCATGCTATTTAAAGGGGTGAGGGGAGGTGCCAAAGAGACTGACTTGTCCAAGGTCACAAGCTGATAAGTGACACTTTAATTCCATGCCAATGGCTACTGGGCAACATTACATAAGAGACATCAAAACTGACACAGTGCAAAGGACTGAGACCTGAGGCTGGACCTCAAACCAAAACTAAAGATTGGGACTGGCCAAGGGGCAACTGCTTCTACGAAGCCAGGCGGTGGCTGTGTGGGCCATGGTGGAGCAGGTCTTGAATCTCAGCGCTTGGGAGGCAGAGGCAGGCAGAGCTCTATGAGTTTGAGTCCAGCTTGGTGTACATAGTGAGTTCATGGACAGCCAGAGCTACACTGTGAGACCCCGTTAGGGGCAGCAGGATGATGAGGTCAGGCCCACATGAACCCAGACTTTGGTCCAAGGTTTGGGTTTTACTGTTCCTAGTGTGTTTTTCTACCATTTACTTCTAAGAGGAATGTGCTGGGCTGAAGAAAAGTGATCAATAGGATCAAAGGTTTCCACCTAGATTTTTTTCACTGCAGTGGCTGAAGTACTGCCTGTACTGTAGGCATAATAAATTTCTTCTGGATGCTGCCTTGAGAATTATATTTTGAACTGTGCCTTGTGCCATGGCCTTATGAATGAGCAAGGAAGTCCTTGGCTTGACCTGATGACATCTGATGCCTTTGTGACTCAAGCAGCAGGCAGCCAGCAAAGCAACTCATGGGCAAAACGCACCCAGAGCCACCAGGGTGACAGGTGCCCAGCGGAACCACTCTCCCTTACAGGAACTCCTGGTTTTTCAGGCAGAGCAAGCGCACACCAGCCCAGTTTCCCAAGTGCTAATGGCCATTACACCAGTTTGGTGATTAAGCAGTACAGGATGTACCCAATTATATACTCTATTTTTTTCCATTCCAATTTCATAAACCCAATTTCACAAGAACATAGATTCTCTATCCAAACAAAATAATCCAACCTTAACAATTCAAACATTGGTTTGTCCTCAACATTCCTTTTGGAAGTGAAAATATGAATAAAACATTTTAATAGGCATTTCCATCTTTCTGCTTGTCATTCATTTGAAAAACCAAGAAATGCATTTCAAGACTGTAGGCCGAGTCCCGAGGGTGAGAACCCAACCACCACACAGTGAGAGTATCTGGTAGGCTGCATCAAGTAACTGCTGGGCCAGTCTCCTCACTCCCATCCCAGATTAAAGATTACCACGTGAAGTCTTTAAGCAATAAGCTGCCCATGGCAGCTGCTTCTGGCTGGGAAACAAATGTTATTACTATAAACAAATCATTAGTTCTTTCCGAAATAAGTAACACCTTGACGGTCTCATCCTCAGCGTGGAAAGCTCGTGTGGCCTCCTACCACAGATGAGCCCAGCTCCATCAGAAAGGTACCATACTCTCACACAAGTCTTCATGTCCAGGACCCACGGGAGCAAGCACCCAGAGCTGCCTTGCACAAAGCAGGTGACTTAAGCTTCTAGGGAAAATCTCTGTATCCCACGCAGAATAAAATGACGCCATTACCAATACATTTTCCTCCTGAAGAAATCCTCCTGTCTGAGGAAAGGGATAAAGACAACACCCACTGCCACATACTATAAAAATGTTAAGGACAAATATGCCACACACATAACAAATCAAAAGGCAGCGTGACACCATCTCAAGGCCTCCAAGGCAGGGCTAAGTCAACGGCCCAGTATACTTCTGAGTTCCTCAATTCAAAAATGGCCTGGTTTTCTGACCCAGAAATAATCAAAGGCTTTATTAACCTAAGGTCTAACAGAGGTCTCCGTTAAAAAGTGGTCTGCGGGAGGAAGCACACTCCTAGCTCGCACACGTTAACTAGGCACTGAGAGAGACCAGTGGAGACGGCCTTTGACCCCAGGAAGCTGGCCCTACCCTGTAAATCAAGTCTGAAAGGTCCCAGGCAAGTTTAGGAAAGGAACCCGGAGAGGGTGGTGCGTGCCTGGGCTTGGTGTACACAGAAGATGTATTTGCCAGGCTTTATAACCAAGCTTAAGGGAAATTTAAGAGTAAGATGCGGCAAATTAGAATTCTCATGAACTATCAATCACACCTTCATAGCTTCAGATACAGCAAGACAGCATATGCTTATGTGGGTCTCGCTCTTTATTCTTAATCAGGGGAATTAGCTGCCTACTGCAGCAGACTACAGGAAGATTTGTCTCAAAAGTGGGGCAAGCATGTTTCTGCCCATTAACTATTTTTAGTAATTAAAAACAAGCTGGACTGGTAAGACGGCTCGTCGGGTACCTCCAGGACTCGAGTGGCAGGAGAGGGGCAACTCCTGCGGGCTGCACACACGCACGCCATCGCACACATCATACAAAAACTGATCTCATTGCAATTTGTAAATACAAACGACTGAAAGTTGTGCTATCCTCGAACCCAAATAAATCAGTTGGCTAGTGAAGGAAACGGGACCGGCTTACTCTGTCCTCTACAGTCTGAATGGTGGGGTCAGAGAGAAGAACCTAAGAATCCAACTTTGTAACCAGATTTATTATGCTTGTCTGTCCTTGTCCCACTGCTAAAGAGCAGTGACAGAGAGGAAGGCTCCCTGCCAGGACACGAAGCACTCAGGGGTGTTTAATAAACACTTCTCGGATGACTAAACAAATGGGGAACAATTAATCAATACTGGTAACTCAGGTGTTGCTTCTTCATGTCTCAAATACCCTTCATCAGAAGCACACAAACGTGGTGACACGCACAGGCAGACCGCCCCGCTCAGCTGTCTTCCTCCTCCTCTAATAATGGGCCCTGATGTACAGAATAAGTTTCACAGCAGAATTCAACATCGACGTCACACTTAGATGGAGTCTATCTATCATGTATGGATTAAGAATAGAGAGTGCCTGTTTCTACATTATACAATAGGCAGCACAGGGCTTGGTTCCTAAAAAGCCCAAATCGTGAAACAAATGAAGCAAGTCCCCCGTCAGCAGCACGAAGGATTCAGAGTGCTCTCATGTCAACCAGCAGTTCCACCTTTAGTCATACACTCCAATCCATGTGCACAGAATGTTGTACAAGTGTTCTTAATAACAATGCTCATAACAATGCTAGTAACAGTCAAAACATGGGAACAATGCAAATGTCCTCCAACTGATAAGATGGATTTTAAGAAATACTTTCAGACCGGGCGTGGTGGCGCACGCCTTTAATCCCAGCACTCAGGAGGCAGAGGCAGGTGGATTTCTGAGTTCGAGGCCAGCCTGGTCTACGAAATGAGATCGTCCATTAAGCTGTGGACTATGTGGAGGATATTACAGTGGGCTTTTGCACTGGAGAAAAAAAAAAAAAAAAAAAAAAAAAAAAGAAATACTTTCAGAAATTACTTTATGTGTATGAGTAGTTGCCTCTGTGTATGTATGCCTGTGCACTAAGTGGATGTCTGCTACTTGCAGATGGCAGAATCTCTCTGGAACCATCATGTGATGCTGGGAACTGGACCACATATACTGCTGAGCCATCATTACAGGGCCGAAAATGGATCTTAACACATGACTGCAGTTTTAAAATTTTTGCTAAAATTATTCATATTCAGATCCAGGAATTCAGTAACTCCCAAATAAAACAAATATAAGGAAAATTACAGACACCATAACAACAGCCGCAAAGAAAAACAAAAACCTAGCAGAGATTGTGTAAGCTGAAAGACATCAGAAGCACGCCATCAAACCAGACATCTATGGGAAGCGCTATGCCTTTCAAAGATGACGATAACTACCCATGGAAGCCCCATGCTCAGGGACACAGCGGGAAGGACCACAGAGGGCCTGAGGCCAGCCTGGGCTGTAAAGCACGGCTCTGTAAAGCAAAGAACTCTTTCAGGAAAATGAAACTGAGAGTTCAGGGCCCGGGTGGTGGAGGCAGGGGGATCAGCGGGATGAATGCCAGACTTGACCACATGGCATGTGAGACCTGCCTGGGCTATAGGAGACCCTGTCACAAAGAGACAAAAGGAAAACGCTTACCAAGCAGACAGAAAACAACACAACATGGAATTTAAACAAAGGAATGGAGAGCTGGAAACATTCAATACATGGGTAGTAAAACTTCTCATTTTTTAATCTTTCGAAGATATAATGACTAAAGCAAAAAAAAAAAAAAATCAGTAACAGAGTATATGGTAGAAAAAAGGGAGAGCCAGGAATATACCTGCTCCCAAGAACCTCACAATCGATTATCTGAAGATTGACTAGGATCAGTTAAAGACATGTAGGCCTCGGAATAACCGTTAAAAAATAATTAAAATGTATCGAAAATGGCCGTTTGGGGCAGCTAGCATGGACTAAAGAGAAATTAAAAACTCAAGAGAAAGCAGGAAAGGGAGAATGACAGACAGAATGAGCAGCATGGGCAAGACGGAGAGGCCCAGACACACTGCAGTCATGTATGACAGCGTATTTGAAAGAGCATCTCTGAACAGGGCCGAGGCTGCCAGGGTATGGATAAACAGCACCAGGAAAAACAAGAGGACTCAGGCATCACCAGCTCTGAACTCAGAGACACCAGCAGCGAGGAAGTAAGGCACCGAGAGTGCCGGCCGTCACCAGTGCATCACCGAACCTGATCAACCTGGCAAACATTCAACATGACAGGCCATGCGAAGCCATGAAGCCAACCTCTATAAACTTAAATACACTGAAATGGCAAACAAATAGGTTCTTTTACTTTTAACAAAAATAATTTGTGTTCAAAATAAGGAATAATGAATTCCTAATAACTAAAACCATGTGTGAACCAAAACCACTTAAAAAGGTTTTAGAGCAACATAAGCCAAGCAACTAGAAGCTGAGACCAAAGGGGCCATGTTCAATGCCAGTCTGGGTCACATAAGGAGACTCTTCCTCACAACAACAACAACAACAACAACAACAAGGCAAAGCCTTCGTTGTAAGGAAGGTACATGAATTACAATAAGAAAATAATAAGCAGGCCAGCGAGATGGCTCAGTGGATAGAGAGGCTTGCTGCCAAGGCTCGTGGCTCCGAGTTTTACCTCTGGAAACACACAGGAGAGAACAACTGTCCTCAGACTTCCATATCTGCGCGCACACACACAAATCAAGTTTAAAGATCTTTAACTTTAACAGATATTCAGCAAATGCAAACTAAAATCTGCAGCATGACATCTATCACCCCAAACACTACACTCAATGGAGGAGTGTGCAGAGAATGGTAAATGTGGAAAGACGACAGAGCGCGGTCTACACTGCTCTGGAAGAGGCGGGTGGTATCTCAAGAACACAGGCTGTGCCTACAGCTCAGCAATCTTCCAGCCAGAGACTTATCCCCTAAATGAATACATTTCCATAAGTGTTCGTGGGCACGCAGTGATAAAAAGCTCCAACCTAGCCCAAGGCCGTGTACTGATGAATGAGTGGACAGAGCACACTGGAGAGTTACACAATGGAGTATCCTAAGATGGCATACTTCTTAGCCATTAAGAATGGTCTACTGATAAAAGGCATGGTCGAATCTCAAACACTCTACACGGAATGAAACTGTTACCACAAAGAGCTATGCAGAGGATGACTCCATCTGTGTCAAATCGAGAAAGGCACATGCTGTAGCTTAGCAGCTGCCAGACTCTGAGCAGCAAGAGAGCACTGACAGAAGACAGACAGACAGACAGCTAGAAATGTTTGCCATGTTCACATCATAACTGTAACCTTACTTACTCTACCTTCTACTTTTCAGAACTCAAATTGTAACCCGAGTGATGGTGCACGCCATTAGTCCCAGCACTTGGGAGGCAGAGGCAAGTGGATCTCTATGAGTAGGTTGTCACCTACCTGGTCTACAGAAGGAGGTCAAGGACAGCCAGGGCTACACAGAGAAACCTTGTCTCAGAAAACAGCAAAACAAAAACAAGACAAAACTCATGTTGTATCCTTGAATTGGTTGTTTTCAAATTATAACTTCATAAATCTGATTAAAAATTTTGACACTGGTAGACTTCCAAACATACTGCTTTCATTAAAAAAGAAAAGCAATTTTATTTCACTATAGTATTATTCAAATGCCTCCAAACCAGCCAACTTGTTAAGGAAACACCTTTAACCTTTACAAGAGATGGGGGACGGAGTCGCTGTGACATACACGAGCGCTCGACACGTGGGGACTGCTCCCCCGGCTCTTTAAACCCCTTACAGGATTCAGAGGATGGCATGCAGCTGATACCTACTCGCAAAGCCAGAGAATGTATTCTTTCTTTAGAAACAAAACAGCACACACAGAGACGCCATTCTTTCCCTCCAACTCCCAGCACAAAGGTGGAGGCTCAACCCATTAGGCAGAGAGGACCAATCTCGTGACTCAATTATACTCAAGGACACTTCTGATTCTTTTAAGCCTGTGTGGCAGGTTTCCCTGGCTATTCACTGTGAACTTCTGGACTGGATAGCAGTTAGAATGACAGCCACTTCACAGGTCTCTTAGATTCACCCCTTTGTAAAATTCTATGTGTGCATGTTTGCGTTATATATAAATAAATGGATAGTAAAGATTACTGATTCTCCAGCAGAAGAACCAATACATCACAAACCCATTGATCCTTGCCCTATTAAAGCAATTCATTTAAAACACCCAGTGCTGTCTTTATAAGGGAGGGACACACACAAAGAGCCGAAAGTTTCGCTGCTGCTAAGTATGTGCAAACAAGCCTGCAATAAAGTCATCAATCGAGAAAGTTAGGAAGTTTCTCAGCATCCTTTCGGAAGTGTGTGTGTGTGTGTGTGTGTGTGTGTGTGTGTGGGAGAGAGAGAGAGAGAGACAGAGACAGACAAATACACAGAGAGAAGGGGGTGGGTTAGTCTTCAATCTCCTAAATTCAATGAAAGGACCCTGACCTACCCAAGAAGGAGCCCTGTGCTAGAGTTACCATTCCCTAGGGTTGTCATGCTAGGAGCACATTCAGGTGTGTGTTGGTAAGCCCACAGTTACAGCTGAAGGACTGGAGACAGCGTGCCCACTAGGGAAGCATGTTCTGAAGCAGTAAGCAGGGCAAACATGAGACCGCATTCCAGATGAGGGGGCCAGTGAGAGCCACGGCGCTGACCTGAAACACCAGTGCCCTTGTGCAGAAGATCCACAGCACTGCACGGCAATGTGCAAAGACGAGAATTCGCTTGCCCATCTGATACCAGCCTGGTCACCTCGCTTCTTACCACCGCCTGCAGTCTCCAAGCTGCGATCTCACCCACACCGTGAGAAGTCACAGCTAGAGCAACTAGTACTTTAGAATCAGGTCCAAAGATGCTCAGCCTCAAAACAGCTAACACTGGACTAGAACTCATCAGTCCTTGTTTCCTCTCCAGATCCGTGGTGGGCAGTACTCCTGGAGCCACCAAAACCATCTGTACCCCCTGTCATCTCCTAGAAACCATCAACTCCCGAGAGCTTGTCTCTTGGTTGGCAATGAAACAAAACAATGTCTTTTAAGTGTTTTGGGGATTCACCATTCATTTTTTGGGGTGTGTTAAGGCTAAATATAGCAAGGCTTAGTGATAATCCATTTACATGGCTTAGCAGTTATCAAGCAGCGCTCTATAGAATGTGGATGACAAGGAGCTGATCTTAAAGACAGTAAGAACTAATCTCCAGCAACCCCTTTTGCATCATGTAGATGTCCATTTGGATTAAGAAGAAACCAACCAAAGCTATTCTAACAGCCTGAGGTCTAGCTACCATGCCTGGGGAGCTGGCAGCAGCACATGGCCCATACCTCGGCCTTCTGTTGTTTTAGGTTTTATTTTACATGTGTGAGTGTTTTGTCTGTCTGTCTGCCTGTCTGTCTGTATGTGTACCACGGGCATCCCTAGTGCCCACAAAGGTCAGAAGGAGGCACTGACTCACAGCTGGCCATGGGTCACCATGTGGGTGCTGGGAACTGAACCAGGGTTTTCCACGAGTGCAATGCTCTCAACTGCTGAGCCATCTCTCCACTGTGTGGCTACCTCAGTTTTAACTAACAGCCATGCTCTATACTGCTGCACATGAGGGGAGGGGGGTCGGTCCTATTTATCTTTAGAAAGAGTTTACTATCAGAAATGCTAAGTCTACTGAAGAATCCAGAGCGTCCCTACACACAATGTACTGGCTAGCTTATAGGACAGAGCCCATTTCTATGAGGGTATTTTTGCTTCTGGATTTTGTTCTGATGGAGAAACTATAGTCTGTCTGCAACACCCCTTTGACATCCTACTTCTACAACTGTACTCTGGTCCATGTTCTATTTCCCTCTGGAAACATGGAAAAAAAAGAGAACCCCCAGACAGAAATTAGCTCTTTAGTCAGAATTACTTGCAGGTCAGAAACTAGTTCTGAGAGGCAATTCTCAATCATTTTTAAATGGTAATATGCTACTTAGATTACCCAAACACCAGCTTTCTATGAGACAGAAACTAGGTATGTTGCACCATCCACCGGTTCTGAGGCAGGACCTTACTTTACAAAACCGAGTAGAATTTACCCACAACCATCCAATCATCTGAAAAGAGACATAGCAAGCTAGAAACACACACATTTTACAATTCCAATTCCCTTTCCACAAAGGCACCAAAAGGGCAAGCATCTCAAGGAGGAAGGCAGACAGTGCCCCGTGGGACTCAGGTAACAACAGACGTCCCTTCATCTCCACACACCCCGTCAGGTACAAGAGACAAAACGTACACGCTGGTAACTAAAAGCCCGTCAAGTCTGAGCTCTGGGACACTGAGAACCAGGCTTCTGAAAACTCTGATCGTCCCAGAATTCAGTTGACTTTTAAGCTTAAGAAAACAAATTTTAAAAACCAACATAGACACCTGCTGGTTAAACCGGCACTGTCTTCTACAAAAACTCCCAACTTCTTTACCTCCTGCCACATCGCTCTCTGGGACCCCTACATCCCAGGCTGGTCTCTAGGTTACCATGGATGACCTGGAATTTCTAACCCCTCTGCCTCTACCTTCCGTGCATGTGTCACCATGTCTAATTTAAGGTGGAGCCTCAAGGTCAGGGTTCAACGCCTGTTGCCAAGCCCACTGACTGGCTGAGCAGCACCCTCAGTCCAGAGCTCTATGCAACCCCACCATGAATAAAATCATAGGCAACAGTGGCTAAAGAGCCAGTGTGGATGCGGCTCTTTAACTGCTGTGTGCTGAAGGTGACTAAAATACACATCCCCACAGTCTCCTATCTGTGACTGGTCACTAAGCCTAAAGTGGGGCAGGCTGCTAAAACTTCAGGAAAGCTTTCTGATTCATCTTCTGAATTCTGTTCTACCAGTGCTGCTGTGTCAGGATTCCAGAGCCTGGGGTAAGGGCAGGGACATCCCAATGGCAGGGACATCCCAATGGCAGGGACATCCCAATGGCAGGGACACCCCAATGGCAGGGACACCCCAATGGCAGGGACACCCCAATGGCAGGGACGACCCAATGGCAGGGACACCCCAATGGCAGGGGCATCCCAATGGCAGGGACATCCCAATGGCAGGGGCA
>NC_034598.1:8470930-8519898 GCF_900095145.1 Mus pahari
CCCAATGGCAGGGACATCCCAATGGCAGGGACATCCCAATGGCAGGGACATCCCAATGGCAGGGGCATCCCAATGGCAGGGGCATCCCAATGGCAGGGGCATCCCAATGGCAGTGACATCCCAACGGCAGGGACATCCCAATGGCAGGGACATCCCAATGGCAGGGGGTGGGTTACTGTGCAGAGAGCTCTTGCACAGAGGCTTAAGAACCAGCCCCTCAACCAAGTTCTTGGCCAACTAGTTCTTATGTGTGTGTACGTGTGTGCACGTGATGTACAATGCAGATACATTTTTATTTCAAAATCAAGACTGAACATGAACCTTAAACATTCAAGGCTCATCTACTGACTAGCCGGTCTGAGAAAGACAACATAGGCACTATTATCTCAAAGTGCCAAAATGGCACCCCTCCCTCGGATCAGCAGCTTCTTCTCTGAATCCTCTTTATGTCAAAAGTTATGTTTTGGAAATCAGACTCAAGAATGACCATCTTGATATGCAATATGTATATTTTATTTTCTATTTATTTTGTATTTTATTTTCTAGGCCCAAACTCTAAGTGTTCTAGACACTGGGATGTTATTATCAACCAGTGCTGTTAAGAGTCATGACAGGCAGAAAAAGATGCCCTCCTGAGTCAGTGACCAGTTCACATGGGTGGCAGTTACTTCAACTGCTTGAGTGACAGCAATCATCAATGGAGTTTTAGCTATAACTTACAGAAGGTACTGAAGTGGCTGAATGAACAAGAATTTATCAACTTTAAAGGGGAAGCTGGGGTGCAGCTGAGCTGGTCAAGTGTGCAGCTGGTATACATGAATCTCTGCATTCAATCCCCAGTATGACATCAACTAGATGTATTGGTGCATGCCTACAATCCCACCATTTAGGAGGTAGAAGCAGGAGGTCATTTTTGGCTACAGGGGGAGGTTGTGGTCAGTCTGGGCCATGAGATTGTCTCAAAACACAAACCTGAGAGAAGAAATGGCAGGTTCTGCCAGTCCCTTTATTTGGAAGAATGGTCTTTCTTTGCTCTGGAATAGAATTGGTTTAGAGAGAGCAATCTCTCCTAAAGTCATTCCATCTCCAGTTAGAGCGGTAACATCTCCTGATGTCTCAGTATGGCACCATGAGAAGAGGAGGAGGAAAACAATTGGAGGGGGAGGAGCACAGGGTGGGAATGAGTTCTCTCATTGGGTATAACAAGCTGAGGACAGAGCCAGCAGGCAGAGGTAGAGGGGAAAGCACGTGCTGTAGGCTAGGTCTTCAAACACCACCCAACTGTAGAACCAGGCACAGACAGTCAGCTATCCACATCTGGCATTGCTGGAAGCCATATGCCTACTGAACCAATTCCATAAATGGGAGCCTTCCTAGAGCACACTTTAGAGTTCTTTCCCTAAATCTACTTCCATAGTGAATTTCCAATAAGTCAATCACCACAGACTATGTATCATGCCCCACCCCAATCTGTATAGCCCCAAACTTTCTGGAATACGACTTCTAATTCATTCTGTATTTAATTTTGCTCAGGAGAAAACTTTAAGTTGGTTTTCATTCCTACTTCCCATCGGCTCTCTGCACAGACAGCTGGTGCTGTCACCCGTGTGTGGCCCTGTGTGGTCAGTGTGCCTGGTCTTCCTTCTGTGCCTCAGGTGACTTTATCACTTGTTAACTGCTTGTTAATCCCCCGTTGCCCCATCCTGCAGAGGTTCTTGTCAGCGGGGCTGAGCAGCAGCAGTCAGTGGAACCTGGCCAAGCTTCTCCAGCTGCCCAGGACAGGAAGACTGGTAGAAGCAAGAGGTCCCTACACCCCCACCCCCCACCCCCCCACCCCACCCCACCCCACCCCCGCAATGGGAGGAAGACTCACCAGGGTGTTCCCCAAACTGAGCGGCAGGGAACCTCAAACTGTAATATGAAACGGGGTTCTACTTTTTAAGTCGTCTTGCTTGTTTCAGGCTGAATATTCATCAATTTGCTTTAGCAATTACCACTTTAGGAAAGACTAATAAAAAACATCTTAGTATCAGCAAAGGAGAAATAACGTTTTTAAAAATCTGAAGTATGAGTTCTAATTTTGGTGGCTCCTCTGTGCTCTGGTAGATGGTATGTGATGGACTGACACATCTCAAGAGTCAGGCAGTCCTAAGAGCCTATTAAAAATTAGAGAAACACGAGGTTCCTGAAGTGGCTCACTGGTTACCTTATGTGCTGTCGCTGGATTTGGCCACACACAGTCTACAGTGTCCATCACAAAAGCCTGCAGGATATCTGCATTAAAAAAAAATCTTCAAACACATGAAAAATTGTCTTGCAGCTTAATTTAGCCCAAGAACTCCACAATGCCACAATCATTACCCAGAGGGCCTTGAGCCCTGCCTTTAATGAGGATGGAGAAGCTGCCATTGCATCTCACTGCTCAACTGAACACACTAAGGTTTTGGTTCTCTCACCTCCACGTACAGTAAGGACTTACACAACCCAAGTCGCTTACATAACCCGGTGGCAGCAAGCAGTTCCTCCCTGCAGGGCTCCTGTGTTCTCCATCTCTGATCCTGGCACTTCCCTTTTGAGGAGTCAGTCTCTCACACTTCAGGAAGGGTCTTCCAGTCGGAAACGACTCCAGGGACCTAGCCTAGCATTTCATTTCCTGAGTAGTTTTCATTTCTGCTAATTTTCTGCCCCGCCCCAACCCCAAATCCTTTCAACCTGTTGGGAATATGCTACATTAAATTTTGCAAAACCGATTTCTTTGCTGCAGGACTTGTCCCGGCTTCCGTCCCAATATCTCAAAGCTCCTGCGGCATGGCTTAAGAGTTATTTTCCATACTCATTCATAACACAGATCACTTTTTAAATAAAATCGGTAATTGGACTAATAGAGTCCCTCAAACCCCCCATCACTGCACTTAGGGAAAGACACACGTCGGCCTTCCTGTCCTCTTAGCTCTCACCTCTAACTTCCTCTCCTTACGTCACCCCTCCAATCCCTCTGCAAATACAGTTTTCTTCCCTGCTAACAAATACACTTGACGGGAGTTCATTCATCAACTCCCAACCTGTCAAGTAACCTGGACATTTTCTGTTACAGCTTGGGAGACCACATTCCTAGTTTTGTTTTGACTATTTTTCTGTCTAAACTTCATATAATTAACAAAGAGTCCATGAATGATACAGAGTCTGCAGACCCTGGAATCACAGGCAGATCATATACAAAATGTGCTTGTGGTCACACTCTTTTTAAAAACCGGTTTTAAGACGGAGCCAGTCCAACAGGGTCCCCAATGAAGGAGCTAGAGAAAGGACCCAAGGAGTTGAAGAGGTTTGCAGTCCCGTAGAAGGAACAACATGAACTAACCAGTACCCCCTGAGCTCCCTGGGACTAAACCACCAACTCAAGAAAACACATGGTAGTACTGTAGCTGAATATGTAGCAGAGGATGATCTAGTCAGTCATCAATGCGGGGAGAGGCCCTCGGTCCTGTGAAGGTTCTATGCCCCAGTATAGGGGAGTGCCAGGGTGGGTTGGGGAGCAGGAGGAGGGGAAGGGGGATGGGATAGGGGGCTTTCGGAGGGGAAATTAGGAAAGGGGATAACATTTGAAATGTAAATAAAAAATATCAAAAAAAAAAAAAAAAGACAGACTGTTCAACTTTCTTATTCTTCAAAACTCACTGGCAAATAATAGCAAAAATGGCATCAAATATTTTCATGCTGAGGGGAAACAGGATGGAGAGAGGGGAGAGATGTAGATTAAAGCATTGGCCTTTATATTTATGTTTATATAACATACACTCAGATCCTAAGCTTGGGAGGCATTCTTCCAAGTAAAGGAACACCTTAGGAAAGAAAACCACTGACAGGATGGCAGCCTTAAACAAAGAGGAAGGAGCGGCCAGACCTGAGAGAGAGGAACCAGGACTCACACAGCACAGAGACCTTACAGGAATCTTCAGGCATCTGTCCCCTTATGCAAAGTCAAGGCCTAGCAAAACTACGATGATGCTTATCCCTAACAATATAACCGGGCAGGAGGCAGCACCCTGTCCTATCCCTTGCTCTGGGAACAAAGGCCAAGCACAGCAGGACAGGGCTATAACCTGGAGGCTGCAGGTCTGCAGTGTGAGATGGGTGGGGTGAGGTTGAGAAGGTGAGCCAGTAAGCAAGCGGCAAGCGGCAAGGCGGTTAGCCACTAGAAGACCACTCACCCTTGTGCAGAGAGGGGCTGGGAAGAAGAGGGGAGGCTCAGACAAAGGTGGAGGCTGCCCGCCCTCAGGGAAGGTCCCCAGCACTAGGCCTTGTTAATGAACCGCCTTCCCTCCAGAAAAATGTCCTTCTATGAGAAAGAGAAAACAGTAAAAGTTACAGGACTATAAAAACTTCCTTAAATAGCTTCAGTGAATGGGGGACGGGGGTCCTTTGGAACCTACTGGTTTTCATTGGGCCCTTATAAAACAAAACCTCAGGTTGAATTTCATGCAAAACAATGGACATGCTTAGGAAATTAATGCAATATGATAAGCATGTTTTTAGTGTGACTGCTTAAATTTAGCTCAAGTTCAAGAATGAGAGGTGAGTGTTACAAGAAATATCTTTGCACTCTCCCTCCTTTAGAAACATTTCCAGTATTCCTGCAAATCCAATGTACATTTTACAACTCTACCTAAAAACACTGTGATCATACTTCTCGTGATCACAGCAGAAAGAGGCCGACGATGGTTTTGGACTCACCAGCTTGTAACTAGACAAGGGTTTGCAAACCCCAGCTACTTAGGGGAGAGGAGGAGGAGGGATGGGCAGAGGTATGGCCCAGAAAAAGCTATTTGCCCTTGAATATCAGAGCAATAAGCTGTTCTCTTTGCTGTAGGAGCTGTCCACAGACTCTCCAGGAAAACACCTCAGATTGTAAGTGACTGTGACAAATTACACATCCCTGATACAGAGGCTGACGTACATGCTTTTAAGGTTTTACAAGGACATTAAAACAAAACAAAAAAACTAAAACAACAACAACAAAACCAGATGCCACTGGCTCTACAAAACTTGGCTATAGTCAATCCCACAGCAGTGGGCTGGCAGCAGTCATGTTTGGAGAGAGCTTGAGCCCTGCCAGATGCAACAGGGCTGACATGAGGACAACAGACACGCCCCTGCTTGGCTGTCCTGCTCTAGGTCAGTCAGCTGACAACCAGACCCACAGGTTCATGGGGTAAAGAAGACCAGGGTCACCACTGCCACAGAGTGAGGACCCCAAATCTATGGCTTTTGAGTTCAGAACGCTGTAAGATAGTAACAACGCACCTGAGACCCAAAGCAGTAAAATCTGGGAGAGGCCAAGGCAAGCCTAGAGAGCAGACTGGGGTGGACCAACACAAGCCTATCACCACTGGTAGGAGCGTCACCCACAGACTTGACAAGTTACTTGTTTGTTTGTTTGTTTGTTTGACTTCTGAACCTCGGGAGCACTGTGGGTTCCCAGTTCCACAGCTTTCCTGAGGCAGACAGAGGCAGGGGTCTCTCCCCTGTCCTTCTTTCTAGAGTTTTTAAAATGCATCAGCCTTCACCTTTTTATAAAACAATTATTCTGCTTAAACTGCCCTTTGATTCCACTTAAAACTAACTTTTCAACAACTTTGGAGAAGGAAGAAAAAGAAAGAGGAGGTCGGCCATCTTTCCTCAGAGCTCTAAGCTCATGAAGAGAAGTCAAAGGCCCTCCACTGACTCAAGACAGCAAGGGAAAGTGCCTACCTTCCCACCGTATGCCAATACTGAACTGTACTAAAGACCAGTTAACCTTCTAGTGACCTCCTCTCACTCTCTATTTAAAAACCAGTTAGATCCAGACTATCCACATGCCTGATTTCACAATCAACATCTTTTGATAAACTAGGAAATAAGAAGAATGTCTTGTTACTGTGGTATGTGAGCCTCTCTTCTAAGAAAAACCAGTGCACTGGATCCAGTGTGCTCCATCAAGAGCAAGCTGGGTCTTTAGACACTGGTGCTGCCTGGACACAGGGAACCTGGACTTTCAAACAAACACTCAATGATAATATTCCCAATAGCTAGAGGTCCAAACTGCCCACTAAATTATACATTCCTAAGCATACAAGCATCTCTCTGTGGATGTGGATGCACTGCAGGAACACTCTAACGGTGTGGAGAGCGAGACTGAGTATCAGGGAGCCGTGTACACCGCGCCCCTCCACCTCCTGCTCTCTTGGTTAATACCACGCCAGCCACATTCAAAGCCTTCCAACAAATGGCTTCTCAGAGACTCAGGCTACACACAGCCCATGTGCAACCGACCCCAGCTGCATCATACAAGTGCCAGCAGCTAAACTCATGACATTGTCTTTCAACATGCACAGTTGCTCAGACAGCTGTGAGACCAAGCACCACAAGCCGGAGAATCCAGGGGATAAAGGTTCTCTTTCCACCGTTTGTCTTCCCCAGAAAATCCCCCAACACGGACAGAAGTCTGTCCTTAAGATAAGAGCTCCAGGTCAACTTAAGATGAGCTACATTCTTGCTTACTACTAAGGACTGTAAGTGAATGGAGGAGAAGACCATTTAAATCACGGTAACACATAAGGTTAAAATAGACCCGCAAGCACAAGCCAGCTGACCCTGCAGGAAAGGGACGACTCCCCTGCTATAAACAGTCTCAAAACACTACTTCTTCAGTTACACAAAGAAATCCCATTTCTAAACTTTCTTCCATTTTAGATCAGCTTTATGGGGTATAATTCATACAAATCGAAAGTAAACACTGTAGGCCTGTAGTTACACACGCCAGCGCAGCTACCACCACAATAACACACTGGATTTTATTTCTCCCCACCAGATGCCTTTACTGCAACCAGCCATCTCCCACCCCACCCCTGGCGACCACAGACCTATTGCCTGTTACCATGGTTAGCTCCAGCTTCCTAGGGTCTCTCAGAAACAGATCCAGGAGCATGTATCCCACCACCTCAGACATTTCTGTCAGTGTGCTTCTGAGCTCTGCTGTCCATGCTCCAGGTCAGTGGTTTGCTTCACATTACTCTGCTGAGGACTGCTCTCTTTATATTAATACCCCGTGCTTTCCCCCAACCTTTTCTTCATGAAAAGAAGACGGCGCTTTAGAAGGTGTACGTTAAGTTTGTACGGATACCATTTTGTTTTTATTGCAAGGTGGCTGAGGCCAGGAGTACCTCTGCATGACTGCAAGCCCAAGCCTGGGCTTTCTGAACACTGCTCGATTTTGCTTTACCTCCCTAAAGAATAATCTGCCCAATCACAGGGGAAACCTCGATAACCTGAAAGCTTAGTTTACTGCTAACTCAAGGGGCTATTTCAAGCTGCCGGAGAACTCAGAGGAAACTGGGACCAAGTAGTTTTCAAGTGCAGCTTGCATGCCTGACCAGAGTGAACTCAGTTTCGTGGGCTCTGGCCCTCCCACTCTCTGCCTGGCTCCTTCGGATTTGGGATTTCACACTGGCTTCTGTGTTGCCTGTCATCAGAAGGATGCAATGGAATTTCTCTTGAGTCAGAACTTCCCTGAGAAGTCCAGTAAAGACTGTTTAACCTAACTGTGGAGAAAGATAAACCACATGCCTCACATGACACTTACCTTTTAGGATGGCTGCTTGTCTACACTGGCACCACTACCCTCAAAGGGAAATGGACCACCTTATTAACTTAATGTGATTCTTCCTTTTTGTCCTCCAAACATTCTTTATGAGAAGTGCTATTTTATTTATAATTATTTCAACATTAATAAAATAATAGATTTCATTTGAAAGAGCCCTAACGGCTGTAAACATGAGCCCAGCTACACTGAGGTTTGTAAACAACACAATCTAGCACTCCAGGCTCCATCTTCATTCCCAACACCCACAGCCCTAAGCGCAGCAAGCCGGCCTTCCTTCTAAAGGTTAAGGGGGAGCTCTGCTCCCAAGGCCACTCTGCTCCCAAGGCATCCTGCCACTCCTGAGCCCACTGCAGCTTCTCCATCAAAACAGAAGGCTGACCTAGAACGAGTTCCAAGGTTCCCAGCAGTGTGAACACGGCAACACCACACTCATAAACGAGCCACAAGTTCCAATACCAAATGGAGAAAAGTTGGAGGGTTTCTGATCCATAACAGACTCTGTGAGCAACACATCTGACAAAGTGTGTCTTGATTCTTCATTCATGATTCCTGGTTGCTGCATTCTCTAAATAAATGGTTTTTTTTTTTCTTTCCACAAGTGTGATTATTATTCCTCTAAAGAGAATTTAAATTAAATCCTGATAATGAATCCCCGTCTTCATAGGAACTTTATGTACCTATGTGCCCATGCTGTACGCACACTAATAGTTAAGACTTACAGCACCATAAGGAACATGATGAAGTATGAAACTCATAATGCCAATAACACAACAGAGGATGAAAGGTTAAAAAAAACAAAACAAAACAAAAACTCCTGCTTGCTTTTGCAGTATTATCCTGACAACAACCAATGCTTTTGTTTTAATCATGAAACTACAAAGAATCATTCTAAAACTCACTGGCACCAGCAGCAGGGGGCTCTGCCTCAGACCTGGGAAGTCAACACTGCACACAGAGAAAGCCCTGCTTTCCAGAAGCCGGCGGGCAAGTCCTCCTCAGCACCTCAGTAATGGCAGCTGTAGCTGAAGCTCCAGCCTGACCCAGAGGCAGGGAGAAGCTTGCAAGCTTGGACTGGATTCCTGCAGAGTGCACTCTAAGAGTAAAGGCCTGCCTGAGGGACGGAGCGCTTTCCAAGACAGGCGGGAACCAAGGCCTGAGAGGCTGGCAGGAGTGTTTGTGCAAGCACACAGTCCTTCTTAGAACTGAATGTCCCCAGCACTTGGAGAGGAAGTAAACAAAGATCCAGGTCATGCCTGTGTCTGCAGAGCCCGGGGCAGCCAGAGCCTGGCCTGGCCGAGACTCCAGAACCCCTGGATTGCAAGCTTACATCACCAGGCTCTTTAACTGTGGGCTGCCTGTGACCAAGAAAAATTACAAAAAGTACAGCCTATATTTCTCTCTGCCATTTAGCTGGCTTTAAAAAAAAAAATCAAAAACAATCATTTTCTGAAATAAACCCAGATCAGAGAAAAGAGCTACCTGTGGACTAGACCGCAGTGGACTCCCGAAGCCTTCCATTTCTCCTCAGATCAGATTTATGGGGAACCCCTCCTACCCTCCCACACTCAAAGCAGACCCAAGGAAAGGCTCAGAGGGAAGGCCTTGAGGGACACACATCGCACACGTGCAATCTGTCCACACTGTAACACTCAGGGACACGGTTCACAAAAGCATTAAGTACTCCTTTACTCTCTCTCTGCCTAACTCAGAGGACAGCAGTGAGCAGGGGAGTAACCAGTCTGTTTGCCTTCCTCCCCCAGTGCACCAGAAGCCCCGCCTCCTGAGGCCCTGGTGTCAGGGCAAGGACTAGCCATGCTAAGGTTTAGCCTGCTGTCCTGGCCAGCAGGGACTGCAGCATTGTGCTCTGTGGCCCTTTTTATAGTTAAAGCTCCATCTTAGCCCCTGCCTTTTCTTTCTTAAAGGGGGAAAGCTGGGGACTATAAAAGCAGCAGAACTGGCATAGAGAGGAAAGAAGGCATGTCTGCATAGTGGCACATGCGTCCCTCTACATAACAAATGCTTGCTTGTAAAGTTATCCACAGCTGAATGTCTCAAATAGTAAAATAACCCATTCGTTAAAAATTATAAAATGTAGCAGCTCATTAAAGACAGTTAACTGTTTAACAACCTCAATTTATCTTTTTTTTAATCTTAATTTTTTAAATATAATTTAATGGGAAAAAACCCACCTATATTCAGTCAACACAATCAAATCAACAAACTAGCAAAAGGAACGAGCCAAGTGCTGAGAAATTTACATAATGAATTAATTTCTTCTTTCTTTGAAATCAAGTCTTACACTATAGTCCAGACTGACTGGAAATTGACTTATGTAGCCTAAGCTGACTTAGAACTCAGAAAACTTCTGCCTCAATCTCCTGAGTGCTGGGTAAGAGACATGAGCCACCACACAGGCTATAAAACGAGTATTAATAATTTAAAATAACTTGCTTTAAAGGGCATATTATATTTGCCTTTGTTGAATTTATCAGTTTAAAAACAACACAATGCATTATTAAATAGGGGCATGGCAATGCAATGGATGAGCAGACTGGTAGAATTTAGGGTCTTTCTCTCTTAATGTAGCTTAAAAATCTTAAATTATGAGATACTCCTCTGCCTCACTGTAAACATCAGATATTAGAAAGGACAGCTATACTGAGGAAAGGCTGGGGGAGAGAGAGGACACGTGGGGGCTTCTGCACGCAGCCATCCAATGCTGGGGATCTGGAGCCCTGGTCTGAGTCACCTAAGCGCAGGAACCCTTACATTTCCATAAAGACACTGAGTGCCCCATGTCTGACAACCCAACACAGGTGGGCCAAAGGGAAGTTCTAGGTTCTAGAAGCAAATGTCCCATCAGCCGGTCGACTAAGGACAGATAACCATACAGAGACTCAACACTTCATCAAGGGTTCCTGGTGACAATGCAAAAGCAGGCCAGCACACTACTGTAAACAACGTCTGCCTGCACAACAAACATATTCTAGTCTAAACCAGAGGGGAGAAAACCTCGGTCCAGTGCCTCAGTGAGCTCAACCCTCACCCAAAGCAAATGTACACATCTCCCTCTTTCCCCCGCTGCTCCCCATGCCGCCCCCCAGTGTGTGTGTGTGTGTGTGTGTGTGTGTGCCCCAGCACACAGTCACATACAAATTCATACTTTGCAAGCATCTGCATCATAGGTGGTAGGCCCCAGAGCTGTCAGTAGCTACCTGACACCACTCTCTCCTGGCCCTGTATCCCTCAGCGAGCAGCCTGGGACCCCTCTTGCCCAGACCCTCCTGCCACCTAGAGTCCCTTCCTGCCCTAAATAAGCAGGAACATCATGGACTGCAGGGAAGACACCGGATCTATAGTCAAATACCACTTACAAGCCAGGGGTATCTGGCCAGAGACCCACCAAATACCAACCAATCCAAGCACTGCCAAGACCCAGCTCCCGGCCTCACTTTCTCCAACCAACCAAAGAGCAGACTGTCAGAGTCTGCTCTTTGGTTGGTTGTGCCTAATCCTGTAGAGACTCCATGACTCAGGGAGGGGCATGCGGGGGTCTGGGAGTGGGGGGCGCACCCTCTCAGAGGGAAAGGGGAGGAAGTATGGGGTGAAGAACTCTGTGGGGGGGCTGGGGGAGGGGGGAAGGATTTGGAATGTATTAATTAATAATAAAAAAATAGCCAGAGAAAAAAAGAACTACTGACCTCCAGGGTTACTGTAAGGATAGTGCTCAGGACCAAGAAATGAAGTTCCAACCCACACCCGGCTCTTGGGCCACCTGCTGTGGCCCCACTGTGCCACCACACCCCAGTCACCCCAGCAACCCCCTCAGCAAGCATTAGTCTTCTCCCCAACTCTCCTAGTTCCTCTGTCTGCCCACCCATTAGCAGGTTCCTCCCCAATCCATACTACTTCCCAGTTAAGACTCAGGCACTGATGTCTGAATCCACACACACCCAATCAAACTCCCAGGATGCCAGAAAAGGAAGTATAAAGCAAGTATGGAAACCACAGAAGAATGCTCAAATGGACTGGAACCTTAGACAATCAAATTCCCAAAATGAGGACTGCATCTCTTACATCAGTGTTTTCCTTAAGATGTTTAAGGGACAAGCTGCCACACTGCTGCTGGAAACGGCTGACACTCAGAGGCAGTTCAAAGGTCAAAGCAGATCTGTCTGTTCCTGACCAAGTTAACCTCTTAAAGACCATTCAGCCCTTGGCTCTTCAGCTTCACACTCAGCACCAATCATTTCTCCAAGTTGGCATGCGGTATAGAGCAGTGGCAGCAGCAGATTAAGCTTGAAATCCACACCCCTGGAAAAGGGCTCTCTGCTTTTCCATAGGATGAGCCCACATAGGATCTCTTCAACGTTTGTGGCAAGCTGCTAAGAAAATGGGGAGGGGACAAGATGAAACCAAACATCAGTCCCCCATCTTTCTGCCACACACCCTGGAAGGACACCTGAGGGCAGGAGCCACAGGAAAGGCACTGAAGCTCTCTGCAGAAGCCTCTGGAGTTTAGATGATACTGAGACCATCGTGTATTTAAAGTGGTTTGGATTTTCATCCTACTAAAACCAGAGAGGCTGCAGGCTAACAGAATAACAATGATAGCCTCTTAATGTGCCCTGAATAGCCTCTAAGCCTCTATCTAATGGGAGGCAGAAAGGCATTTGTGAATGGAGAAAATGCATGGGGCACACCTTGAGAGGCCCCTGATGGTCTCAGGAAAAGCAGCTGGCCTCTCTCTGCTGAAGTGCCAAGGGGTGGGGGTGGGGTGGAATACAGTCTCTTGCAGAGTCATGACCCCACTGCACCTGAGTTCTAAACAGCTCTGCGAACATGCGCACAGGTCAAGTGCTGTGAAACCCCTGCACTGGGTTATTTAGCCCTTTGAGGATGGGTTGTAAGGGATTTCAGTAGAATGTAAAATAAACCCTGACTGGGAAGCCCACTGACCAGAAGCTGGGACAGTAAACTAGCCAGGACTCTTCAAGGCTTGCATATTCTGGCAAAGACAACTGCCAAACAAGAACCACAACGGAGATCAGGGACCCAGCTTCTTATGTCAAATAGGTCTGGATTAGGGACTATCCAGACAGGGAATGTGCTTCAAGATCTGTGCCTTCTGCCTCCCATTAGAGGGCTTCTGTGGTTGGCCAGGGTTCTTTGGGAAAGTTATCATTATTCTTCTACTAGCCTATAACCTCTTAGGTTCTAGTCAGATGGAAATCTAAACCATCCTACATATGGACTTGGGGCCATCAGACATTGGCTCTGTATCCTGATAAATACAAGTTTCCAGACAGTCAGACTACAGGTGTAACTCCCCACATACTACCAAGTGCCCAGGGCTGCGATACACCTTCCAACCCCTTGATTTACCTGATTGACCATCTGTTAGGATGAGCCAGGTTAGCTCGTTTAAGAAAGCACTCAGTATTCATTTGTAGTTATACAAATAACAGAGCCAAAATGAGGAGAGGGCACCAAGGTCCCAGGAGCCCAGTCACCGAGCAAGTTCTGTGTTCTATTGCTTTTCCTTGGGAGTTGTGAAGGCTGAGGAAGTTTTTGATTACTATAACACTCTGACCAACAAAAGAAAAACACTACAGTGTGTTGTTGGAAATCTTAATATCAGAAGAGAAAATAATGAAGGCGATGAGACGTAGCACAGTGGAAAACTCACAACTGCCCCTCTTTCCATCCAGAGTGAGTGAGAGCCGTCCCCCAAGAAACACACTGTGCTCAGACCGGCCACTCACCAGACTACACCAGTCAGAATGCATTCAGGAAGCTAAGGCAGACCTCTGTGAGTTTAAGGCTAGCCTGGTCTACATATAATAAGTTCCAGGCCAGCCAGGGGTACATAGTGAGAGTCTGGATTTAAATACATACATACACACACACACACACACACACACACACACACACCAGGCAAAGCTGAAGGACATGGCTCCAGCCACTCAGGAGACTGAGGTGGACATCACTTGAACGCAGGGCATTAAGGACAACAAAGTGAGATCCCATCTCTAGCAGGGAAAACAAGCAATGCCAATTCCGAGTCTGTACATCTTTCTGAGATGTACATTCCACATCTTGCTGCATGTTAGCAGAAGTAAGCGGGCAGGCACCAAATCTTCAAGTCCTGTCCCCAATGGCCAACTCATGAGAACCCCAGATGTGGCCAGTCTCCCTCGGCTTTAGGTCTTGACCTGAGTCAGGCTTCAGAAATCAGTGGCGAGGCCACCAGCCACTACTGAGGGACCAGAACATTCAGCCATCTGTGACTGACAGAACTATTCACAGGAGTTAAATCCAGATAATCTGATGTATTGTCACAGGGCCTTTCAAGCATACATAGATTTAGTTCATTAGGCATCTTGTTTGCCTCACGCCTCTTACTAATCAGCGTTAAGGCTGAAATCCCTCCTGACATTAAGTGACCACAGTGGCGCTGCGGCTCTCAGGGCCAAAGCAAAAGAGATCCCTCAGTTCAGAAGGAGCCAAACTGCCCCAGTGTCTAACAAGAGCTCAACAATATCAATCAGACGTTAAAGAGTTATAGGACATCATTTCTGGGGGCCAAATTCGCAAAGATAACCAAGTTTTCCCCAAAATATTTACGCTCTCGGCTGCCCAGAAGTGAGACTGAAGGAACTGCAGATCCTGTAGCAGAGGACAGACATCAATCCAAGTCACTATGCCCTCGCCTCTGGGACAGATAGGTACTCCTGTCAAGCTAACACTCAGAAGTCAGAATCCGGATGATACAGCCACTTAGAAACTCAGGGTCCCCCCGTCCTCCTGGATTCCAGAGACAACACCAGACAAGAAGTCCTCAGGGTCTAGCAGGTCTGATGCTTGGGCCACCAGGACAAAGCCTCTCTCAGGTACATCTTACGTGATGCCTCCACGCTGGGCACAGTAAACCAGTCTTGTCCTTCGCTAGGGTACCGTGTGGTGGTGTCTGCACTGAGAATGGTGTCCTGACAAATCTTACCCATCTTCACGAGACAGGCAGGCTATTCTCAAGACCATGGGATACATGGTGAAGAACTGTCTTGAACAAATAAATAAAAAAGTTGGAGCCCACCTAATCAATGAAGCATTAGGAGCAGCCTCGCTGTGTGGTTACAAGTAAGGTCTTCCCATCTCTGCACTGATTCCCTAATGGGGGTTGGGAGGGCACCCATGCCACAGCTCAGATCTATCATCATTAATTTAGCATCATTTGCTTCTCAGGTAGGACCTCCTAGAAAATGGAGTCACTTGAGACGAATGAATGGGGATATCAGGAACACAAGCGTGTGCCCAGAGGGTCAGGGGAACGGTCTGGGTGGTCACATCTCGCCCTGGCCTGGGGAGCCAGCTGAAAGACACGGTGGCCAACTCCACTCCTTTCTGGGTCAGGTTGGGCTTCCCTCTTTGTACTGGTTATCCAGGCATCGGAAGAAAGCAAAGCACAGAGTCTGCCCTAAAACTATCCTCAAAAAATAACGAACCCACTGCTAACTCACCTCCACAGCAACACACCAGGGTGACACTAACCTGCAGGATGGAGGCCTTATTCCACAAATGGCTGTTTATTCTGTCACAGGTCTTTAGGATGTCCCTGTTTTACATACCAGTGGCACATGATTTTTATTTTAAAAAGTCCAACCACTTCTAAAAATGTTACTAGTCTGTGGCTGACAAGAAAGATGTTTCTCAGTTCCTGTCACCAGACACAAAGCTCTGCAGGTGGAGTTCAATTAAACCCTGGCTGCGCCTGATGTAGCCTTTCCCTTTCCCTGCTTCCCTCAGACAGGAAGATGCTCAGGGCCCCAGCACCTGAGGTACAGGTGGATGGTGGCTCCTGCTACCCTGGCCACTTACCCAACAGGGAAAGGTTGACTTCTCCTTTCTCCTGACAAGATTAAGGGGACTGCAAAACTTACTTGCTCCCACAGAGGTGTTGAAATGCAAAGCAAGTTCTGTTAACCAAGTGCTGTCAGCAAGCTACAGATCCCTTCTCAAGAAGGATGGGAAGAGGGAAAGATGGCGCTAACAGTTCCCCAGTTCCTTCCTCTTATCCCAACGTCTGCTAAGCACCAAGGACTTTGTGAGATTCAGTTTGTAGAAAGAACTCTTTTCCCACCTTGACAAAAAAGAAATGACTCATAACTCCGAACCCTTGGAAAGTAATTCTGAAAATAGAAGACCTTACAATTATTATTTATTCCAAACCACAATACAACTTAGCTTCCTCTTCTTGCCAGTCCGGGAGAGATGCGATGGGTCACATTCCCCCCAGGTTCCATGATTCCACACTAAGGCTGGAAGTCCGACCTACACTTTAATTACGAAGTGGAGCCATCAATGTCAGCACCTGAGTACACACACAGTCTGATAATGTTCTTGGGAAAACATTATGTAACCATTTAACTCCTACACCAGCATTGGCAATCCCCTAATAATTTGTTAAAGTCATACAACATCCCTTCGGCCTCTGCCAGGGAATTTATCCTGGACATCTTCCATGCTCCTCGACTGTGTGCCGTGATGATCTTGTCCTCCTCTCCATCATTTAATGGGGTTCACAACGTCCTGCCCTACAGTGAGGAGAGCCAGGTGTAGGGGCTCTAAATGTCTCAATAAATGTGTGCTGTGTGTCCACTCACTAAACTACAGTACCCAGGCCTCTCCTTCGGAGGAGACCAGGGGAAGGGCAGGGGGGAGGAGACGGAGAGAAATGAATGAAGAGGAGGGAGAGTGAAAGAGGTTGTCCAAAGCAAGCTTTGATGCCATCTTGAGTCAAAGTATCTGTATCCCACGTCCACACCTGCAGAGGTGACAGGCCACTCTTCTTACATGAACATTTACACCCAAGTCTCACGGGAAAGGGCCTCGTTGGAGAGTGCCATACCAAAGAATAATCAACCTTGCATCACCAAATTACAAGTCTGAAAAGCCTTCCGTGTCCCACATGGACACCTGTCTACGCCCTAACAGTCCAGGCTTCTTACTGTGGGCTCTGAGAGTGACAAGCAGTGTGAGAACTTTGTCTCCACCCCAGCAGACCCCGCAAACTCTCTCCCCTCTCTTCTTTTGAACCAGATTAAGAATTACATTAGAAAAGATCACCCCCGCTCTCAGGCAGTTATCATTAAGATTAAGTTAAAAATCAAAATCTCTGAGGCTTGGATGGATTACAGACTTCGGAATTCTGTCAAATTAGAAAAGACACTGCTGGTATCCCAAATCCAATTGTCTACCGGCTCATGCCTTGTCTGCAAGAACAGCTAAACTCTTAGTGTGCGCACACTACAAAGTGTTCAATGACAGCTACAGTTGTGAAAATGATGACTAAACCAAAAGGCTTTGACTGAACACTCACACCCATACCCGCTCACCAACTGCACACTCACACCCACACCTGCTCACCAAATGCACACTCACATCCACTCACCGACTACACACTCACACCCCCTCACCGACTGCACTCTCACACATGCTCACAGTCACACCCCCTCACCGACTGCACACGCACACCCACTCACAACTCAGAGCAAAGGTTTATAATGGTGCTGCACCTCCTCCCCTTTCAGTGGGGACAGATAAAAGTTCTCACCTACAACTCTAAAACTTGTAGGGATTCAGGGACTTTCCCCTGAGGCCTCCGACAGAGAGGGTTGTGTACATAATTTCGTTTACCTCCATCAGCAGGTCCCAGGGCCCCACTGGGATGGAGGCAACCCTTCTACACTGCTTCCAGGCAAGCATGTTATGAGCCTAACTCCACAGTAAAAGAATCCTTGGTGCCGGGGCGTGGTGGCGCACGCCTTTAATCCCAGCACTTGGGAGGCAGAGGCAGGCGGATTTCTGAGTTCGAGGCCAGCCTGATCTACAAAGTGAGTTCCAAGATAGCCAGGGCTATACAGAGAAACCCTGTCTCAAAAAAAAAAAAAAAAAGAATCCTTGGTGCCAGACCCTTTCAAAACATATTGCTTTCTTGTTCTCAAAACATGCCAACAGAGGCCTGTGTTTCTGGAAACCAAATGGAAGCTATGTTTACACATTTCATCTGTGAGCAGCGGCAGCTTTGGAAGGAAACAGCTCAAGTTTCCATCAGCTACATCCAACTTACTTCTGATCTTTCGAGGACTCTACAATTCTCCTAGAGTTCAGGTATAAATGTTGCCAGCAATATTCATAACACACCACTCAAGACTCCTAAATTCTGGCATCAGATAAAAAACTGTTGCCTGTCCCTTCTGATGGTGTCCACCACGTCGTTATCTTCTTGACCATCTCAAGAACCATGATGAAGGAGAGTGATCTTCCAGTCCTCCCCACTCCCTTAGAAAGCCCATCACAAAGTCCTCTGAGAGCTCAGGGTTCAGGCCACATTCTCAGGGCTACAACCTGGCATGCTACTAAAACAAGGACTTACAGTCTAAACTAATATGGGTAGTTTCCACCACAGTGCTCAAGTATGAGTGTTTATGAGCCCCATGTAATATTCGGAAGGAGCAGCTAAGAAAGAGGTCCTGAAATGAACTTCAGGTCCTGGCCAGACCACTGTTCTCACTACACTCCTAAAGCCGTCAGCTACGTCTGATACGACTGATAATGAGGCCCTGCTTAATGGACTACAAATCCAGTGACACTGGCAAGCAGCAATAACTCCATCTACCCCTGGCTTCACCTTGGGGTGAGCCAAGGCAGATGCCACCTGCTCGCTCCTGTCTTCATTGCCAGAGCTGGCCCTCTCTCCCCTTCTCTCCTCGATTACACCCAGCACATTTTCATCTTATCTTTCTCCCACACATCTCAAGCCTGTCTGGGGATGAGTCAGAGGCTACTCCCTGGCTTCACGCTGGTCTAGAGACTAGGGATGTTCCCCAAAGGCAAACAAACAAACAAACAAACAAACTGGGAAGATCATTAAACAACCAGAGTCTCATGGAAACACAGGCCCTTTGAGAACACCTACCTCAGGATGGACACTGGTGCTCTTCATACAGCTGAGTAGGAGCTTTTGTTCCCATCTGCTGCCTTGGAAGGAGACTGACCCTGCCTTTTGCAGAAAGCTACAGGGAGAGAGGCTGGTCTAGAATACTCATGGGGACAGGGCTTTGCTGAACTCCACAGACCCCATCGCAAGATGTCTGTTCATTTTCCCCTATGTCAGGACTCAGAAACCAAGATCAGAATTATGATTCTGACTTCTTAAATCATCTCAAAGAATTCCACTCTTAGCAAATGACTCTAGAAGACTATTTCTGGGGCCGAAGAAATGGCTCAGCAGTTAACAAAGCTAGCTGCTCCTCCAGAGGTCAGGGGTTCGATTCCCAGAACCTACAAGGCAGCTCACAACCATCTATAACGCCAGGTGCAGGGCACCTGGCACTCTCCCGGTACACTGTACAGACATGCACAGACATGCACATGTACAAGCATGCACATGTACAGGCATGCGAGTAAAGCTAATAGATCTTTAAAATGTATAATAATGTCTTTTGAAACCCTGTGTGGAAGCCTCAGCTTGCAGCAGTATGGCCAGAGAGCTTGTGAAAACTGACAGCTGTCCAGAATGTCTGACTTAGTATGTCTGGGACAGGTCTGAGGATCTATATTCCCAACATGTGCCTATGTGATGTCAGCACGGTTGGTCTGAGAACCACACTATGACAGTCAATAGCTCAGGGAATCAGAGTGTGGTGGATACAGTATACACAACAGTAGGCTCTCAAAAGAAACAAGCTACTGTATCTCAGTTTTCAAGTCTTATACAATGTTTCCTAACAGGACCATCTCTTCTTACAAGTTCCTACAGACTTCAAATTAGGTAGGGTCCAATAGAGACAAGGAAAAACAAGTGGGAGGTGGGGACTTTAAATAAACCACTTACAATTATACAAAAGAAGAGACTGTACTAAATATAGAGTGTTAAGGAATGATGTTCTTGTTTCAAGTGCCTTAGCTCCAACTTGACATTTCTTTTCATTCTGAGCTGGGGCAGGGGCATGAGGGAGACAACTCTCTGCCTTGTAATCTTCCCACAGAGAAGACTGCAAAAAGGGTCCAAAAGTCATTACCAAAACCGACTACTTCCAGACAGTATCTCCCTCACCTCCCTAAGACCATGGTTCTCAACCATGGCTATATATTACAGCCACTTGAGAAGCTTAAGAAACATGGCTACTGAGCTCCACACTTGGGGACCCCACCATAACTATCTTAAGTAGAATGTGGGCATTGGCTTTTTAAGGTTCTCCAAGTGATTCTGAAACACAGCTAGAGTGTGCCCTCATTTGCCAAAGGCTTGGTAGCCGTCCAAGAGACTATCAGGAAACCTTTTGTAACAAGGTGTACTTTTCCCAGGAGAGCAAGCAGCCACCAACTAGAGACAAAGGAGCATGAACCTTCTGCAAATTATCTAAAGGTTCAACCTTGAAACCATGTGCCAGAGCAGTAAAATTTCTCCCTCAGCAAAATAAAGTGGGTCTTGTTTGTTTGTTTTCTTTAAAGGGGGATGGAGGGAGGAAGATAGATGTTAAAACTCTGTAAGCACTTGGTAGTTTAAATGATCATCAGCAATGCTCTGATAAATTGGATTGCCCAAAGTTGTCAAACTACATGACACAAACAATAAAATGAACATTTTTTTCTTCTTAGTAAAGATGCACTCGAGATAACAGTCAAGCAAATGTCTTTGTCAGTTTCACGGTCCTACCTAAGACAGAACCATGAGCCAAAAAATAACCTGACCCCAAGAACAAGACACCAGGTCAGCGAGTAGAGCAAAGATGTAGGGGGCATAGAACAAATCCTAGAAGCTCACAGAGACAGCACTCAGAAAGTTGAGGCAGGAGGATTGCCAGCAATTTCAAGACCAGTCCAACATAGAGTTAGGTCCTGTTTCCAAAAACCGAGACCAATAGCAAACAAAATTCTAGACATATTTTTACTGCATGAAAAGCTAAAACGGGTTGATCAATTAAAATTTGGTTAAAGAATATAAGTATCTTTAAATGAGATCTTTAAATCTTCAAATGAGAATTGTAATATTTTATTAAGAAATTCACTTGGTGATCTTTTTTAACCTATTTGAGTAGCCAATGGTTTCTGCTAACACAAGATATCCAGCACACAGCGCCTTACTGACTCGGGATGGTACCAACAAGCAGCACAAGAGCTAAACTGCTGCAGATTGCCTCCACAATCAGGCCCAGGCCACAGCCAAAGTGTGATGGGTCACAGCCAAAGTGTGGTTCTCCAGGTCACAAATTCTTGAACTCACAACTGGAAGCAGGCCCTGGTTTTATGAGATTATTGGAATAAATCTCTCCCCACCTGTCAAAGAACACCTAGTAACCCTTGTCCAGGACCAAATATTACCTCAATAACTGTGTGTCATAAGGCCTAAAATACAGTCAAAATCACACAGAGCCTTTCCATCTGAAATGATTGTTCTTGGAAAGGGAAGACTCTGCAGGACTGATTGAGATAATTCAGTTCAGCAGAGGACACGCACCTATTCAAACAGGAGCCTGTAAACGTACCTTTATTGGATGGGGTTGGAGATAGAAGGCCTGATCTAGGACACTAATTTCAAGAAACAGTACACCAGCTCACCTAGGAGGCCATCTACCCAAGCTTAAGAGCCCAAGTGCGCTAATACCGCACCAACAGTACCTGCTCTCAAACCATCAGGACCAGAACAGTTTCAGCAGTCAGTTCCGGGCCTGCTTCTCGGGCTACATCAACACTGCAGCTCATCTAATTTTTTTCCTTTCTTTTCCTACAGAATCTAGTCGAATGATTGGACTCATGGCTTCAATTTTTCTTAAAAATGACTTGCTTCAAACTGTGTTAGCCTGTGGGCTACTATTTATTTGTACACCATACATACTTGATTTATAGTGATTTAATGTTGCTGGTGGGGCTATACAGAAAAAGAACCGGTAACGAGAAGATGGCTCAGGTTACTAAAGGAACAAACTACTCGGGAAAAAGAGAAATAACAAACCAAAACCAAACAAAACAACAAAACCCAGAATCCAGTGGAAAAGTATGAAAGGTGAGGGAGAATAGATAAGTCCCTAGCTTGGGAATGGACAGTGGCTTGCAGCCAGAGCGACTAGCTAAAGCTATGAATGCTAAAGGGCTGTGGCAGCAGTGACCTTTGGGCTAGCGAGTTTTCATGGTGTGAGTACATGTGTTCAAAGAGTTTACTGGAATGAAAAGTTCAAACAGCAGCTGGGAGTGGTGGCACAGCCTATAATCTCAGCACAGAGGAGGCCGAAGGAGCAGGACCTCAACTCAGGGCCAGATGAACTAGTTAGTAAAATTCTCTCTCACAGTCCCACTGACACACACACACACACACACACACACACACACAGAGGCACAAGTCAAGAAGTTCAAATGGAGACTTCTAGAACAAAATGTTCTACTTTAGAAAACTCTTACAACAAAGAAGAAAATTAACACAACTGAGTATTAAGTAAAACAATATTAAGGAAAATTAAAATGAAAAATCAAGAAGGGGTGGCAAGCAGGAGGCTGTAAACACCATTCCGTGAAAGCCTGCTGTAAAACAGAGTAAAGGCAGCACTGAATAATTCATAATGAAAGAATGTCAGTTTTAAATATAATAAAAATCCCTCGGGGACAGAAGTGGTCCTGAGATTTGAGGCCTGGACTGATCCCTTTCACTGTGGGTGGGTGGGAGGGTGGGTGGGTCGGTCAGCCGTTGGTCTTCTGGGAAAGCCCTCTAGTGCTGACAGACCCTAGCCCTCCACTTGATCCCTATCCTAGTTTCCAAGGAGACACTCAACAAGTTCAAGCAGCTGTAACTTTATGTAAGTGTCAGCTTTATACCCAGAATTGTACCCTCTCTTAAAAGGCTGCCACTGGCACTGCCACCTGCATCTCAACTGCCTCCACCCTTCACCCCGCCCTCTCTGCATGCCGGCTTCTCAAGTTATCAGGCAGAAGCAACTTGTACACTCACGCTTATCAAAGGGGTTCAGTCGATCACCTGGAAACTCTCAAACCTCTCCACAAGGAAAGCCACCGTGTACGTTTTCTTCAACATGTTCAGAACTAGCTTCCGACTGTGGCCACTGAAACTAGAACTTGAGGCCTCTCACCCATACTACACTGAAGACTGAAGCAGGGGTTCTTCAGCAGATAAACACTAACCTGGCTGGCAATGTGAATTATGCAACCTCCCTGTCTGTCTTGGCAGCCTGCCTCTAAACCCACTATTAACTGCACTGCATAGAGTCAACCACCTCAGAAAAATATTTTTAATGCCTTTAATTATGAAATCTGATTTGGCAGCCAAACTTCTGCCAGGAACTTGTGAATATTTTTTTTTTCCTGAAGCCTTTTTCTTAGGGCTGTGGTCATCTGTGGACCTGCTGAAAAAGTAGACATCCTGATGTGTGTTGTTATACATCACAGGAGTTTTGCACTCCACGTATCACTCTGTGGTTTCTGAGCAGTGCACTCTCTCTGTGACCCATTGAGAACCATAAGGCAGAACCTACATCTCAAGCCTCCTCCTTCTCCCACTAAAGGGGGCCGGCATGTTCAGGTTCCTTCAAGTTTTCAGCCCATGAAAATATCCAGGTAAAGGAGCTACAGCCTGGTCCAGCTCACCCCTCACCAGCTGTGGTGGTTTTGATGAGAACAGCCCTCATCAGTTCATATATATTTAAACACTTGCTTCCCAGTTGGTGGAACTGTTTGGAAAGGAGTAAGAGGTGTGGCCTGCTAAGGGTGTGTCATTGGAGTGGCTTTGAGGCTTCAAAAGCTCATCCCACTCCCAGTTAATTCTCTCTTTGCCTTGTGGCTGTCTCAAGATACAAGTTCTCCAGCAAGATTCTTGCCTGCATGCTGCCATGCTCCCTGCCATGTTGGCCGTAGACTCACCATCTGTGAACCCCCACTAAAGGCCTTCTTCTATAAGTCGTCTTGGTCACAGTGCCTCTTCACAGCAACAGAAAAGAATTAAGACACCAGGTCAGAGAGACATTAGCTGTTGTCAGCACAGCTTCAAAGATCCGTGGTCAAGAATCGTCTGAAGGATTAATGTGCATCAATGGTGGTCTATGTAAAAAATGTAGCCAAGAGCATGCAGAAATTTCCCCAAGTGGCTATTGTTTATCTTTTAAACTACTACGTCCCCCACCGCCACACTCTGGAGGCAGAAGAGCAAAAACAGAAAGCACGGGAGCTCCAAGTCAGACAAGGTGTGAATCCCAAGTAAATCACTCTGACTGACCTTAACCACTTCCTTGTCCTGGGATTCACTTACCTTGTAGGATAAGCATAATAAGCATAATATAAAAACACAAAACAAACAGTGGGGGAAGGAACAAAGACCGATCAGAGCACTGCAGGGTTCTAAGTTAGTCTCCCCAGAGGCGTGACTGACAAAACTCAGCTAGAAATGAGACTCACAGGACTCTGGGAAAGCTTGGAATATCAGAAGTACCACAATCACAAGCCGCCCTGAAACAGAACACTCTGCTGCTGTTAACGTGATCTATAAACGGTTCCTTCTAGGTATACTTTTCAGGGCTGCTCTACCAGCTTTTTTATATCCTGTTTACTAAGGCAGCATCGCTCAGCAGCCTGGGGCTGACCTAGGGCCAGGCTGCCTACCAGAGCTCCCTAGATCTACCTGACTCTACCTCCCAGTGCTAGGATTACAAGTGCCCACCACACGCCAGTGTGCACCTCACACCAGTGGGCAGGCATGTACACTCGGTGGCCAGTGGAAGGTGCCAGCTGTCTTCTGTGGCTCTCACGGCCTCAAGGCAGGGTCTGTCACTGAACCAGAAACTTAGTTTGGCGCTAAGCAGGCCAGGGAGCTCTTGGAATCCTGCTTCTTCCTTACAACACTACAGACACGGGCAACCATGTGTTGGCCTTTTCCTGGGATTTGAACTCAGATCCTCATGATTGAGAGCAAGCGCCATGCCATCCCCTAGACTGCCAAGCTAGCTTTGCATGGATTCTGGGCATCAGACTCTGGTCCTCCTGCCTATGTGGGAACCATTTCCCCGGCAGATTCGTATTAAGTATAAATAACTATTCCTACAAATATCAGGACTACATGCAAAAGGACAAAAGGCACTGGGAATTACTTTTAGTTAAAATCATATTCTTGGAGAGAAGCAGGCAGGCATGTAGCTGAGTTATGAGGATTGCAAGTTCACGGACACCCTGGGATACAAAGTGAGACACACTTAGGAAACTAAGATCGTGGGTCTTAGGAAACTAAGGTTTTCTTTAACAAAATTACTTTTAAGTATTTAATCTCCATCTCAAATTACCTTTTCCAATGATGGCATTTAGTCACGGAAGCACTATATACCAGAATTCTTTAAGTCAAGACATCTTAGAGCTTTATGGAGAAGGATACACTCGAGAATGGCTTAAAGACCTGTGGACTCCCTCTGCTGGCTCCAAATTTGAAGTAGATTTTCAATGGCTTCAGGAGCTAAATTACCATTTTCAGAGATATATAGACCAAAAGCAGAAATATAATATGGACTTCAAAAGAGTGAACAAAGCCGGGCGTGGTGGCGCACACCTTTAATCCCAGCACTCAGGAGGCAGAGGCAGGCAGATTTCTAAGTTCGAGGCCAGCCTGGTCTACAGAGTGAGTTCCAGGATAGCCAGGGCTGTACAGAGAAACCCTGTCTCGAAAAACAAACAAACAAACAAAAACAAAACAAAGGAATGAACAATAAACTTCAAAATAAGCACTGGGAACTGCCAAACACAATCCCTGCCAAAGGCTCCCTGTCTGTCTGTCACAGGCTCCCTGTCTGTCTGTCACAGGCTCACTGGAGAGAACCATGTCTATGCTATTGGTTTGGGAGAAGGGCCTGCCTTGACCTTGTCTCCTCAGCTGTACCGTGTCCCTTCCTTGCCCCGGGCTCCTTTCCCCACTACATGAACAGTGTACATCTGGTACTGAGTCTTAGGCTTCGCTCCCCAAGATAACCTGGCCTCTTCACATGGGCAAAGCACTACACAGCTGCTGGAAGGACCAGGGTCAACCAGAGAAGTTTATCTCACAGGAGTCACTGGGCACTGAGGAGGAAAAATAAAAAAGATCTCAGATCAGAGGGCCAAGCAGCCCCTGTTCTCTCACCCAGCCTCGGCCGCCTCATCCTCTAGGCAAAGCTCTAGCGCAGCAGCCAGGCCCAGCACAGCCCTCACAGGCTGACAATGCTGCTTGGTTCTCCTGGGGAGGGGTGTGTGTGTGTGTGTGTGTGTGTGTGTGTGTGTGTGTGTGTGTGTGTGGTCTGAGTCTTGACTCTGGCTGAGAAGTAATCAGAACCTGGGTCTTCTAAGTCTCTTGCCTAATCACCTATTCAGAAAACTCCCAACTCAGAAAAGCTGCAGGCTGGCCCTGCAATGGCTGGTCGGAAGGACAGACTGCTAGCTCCCTTCCTTCACAGGTGACTTATTTCCCAGCAGGGAGAAATAGAGTTTTCCATGTAGCCAAGGCTCAAGTCCTCCAATACAGAAGATTACAACCCAGGTCACTCCCTGACGAGCTCTGTTCCTACAGGACAGGGAAGAAACTTTCAGCTAACACCCCTCAGACAGTGTGTGCGTACCGGTGGACGGGCCTGATTTCCTCTTTCCCATAATGAAATGCCACCCACCACACCTCCCCCCATTTCTGGTGTGAATTGTACTTTTCAGGGACTTTCATAGTAAGAAGCCAACACCCCAAGAAAATCCTTCACACCCCATCATGTCAACACAAAGCCAGGAGGCCTGAGGCTGCGGGCACCCTCACACCTGCAAGTATCCAGGCCACCCCACCAGCTCAAAACCCTGAGTCACCGGTCTCAACACTCCCCAACAAGAATCTCAGGAGAAGGGAAGGGCATCCTCATGGGCTGAGGACAGAGTGAACCAAAAACCACTTCCAAGTATCAGAGAAGATCCTTGTCTGACAGGAGTATCTGAGAGTCAAGGGAAGATATAAAGAACCTGGGAGGAGCTGGGCAATGGAGTCTGAGGGACCTCTTCTGCAAGGTGAACGAACTGAGAGTTTCCGGTGGAGACATGGGGTGGGGTGAGGGTGGGGGTGCGGAGCCACGCCTATGAGAGTCGGCTTAGAGGAAGGGGGAGGAGCCAAATAGAGCAAATGAAGCAGGAGCTTGCAGAACTGGAAGCAAACTGCACTGACAGAAGCAGCTGGGAAACCAGAGAGTCTAGCAGCAGTGCTCTCCACAGCATGGTGCTCTGCACTCCTGTGCACACACTTTAACCACACCCCAGCAAGCTGTGAAACCCTGACCCGGTCACCCGTGCTCCTGACCTGGTACTTCACCAGAAAGAAATGAGACCGCCCTTGTGTGACCCCTTTTAGTTAAGTGAAAAGCAGTGCGGATGAGTCAGCTCTATCCAGTTCCACACCCCCAGGGGACTGGCCTCCCTGAACGAGGCCTCATCAACAGAACTGAAGAGCTCACATCCATGCAAGGATGCAGGTGAGCTCTAGTACAGGTGGACTCTGGGAAACTCGGCCTTCTCTCAAACAGACAAACTCTAGGCCGCATGCCACAGAGGCCTTGCATCTACCTAGCAAGCTCAAAATGACCTGCACGCAGCCAAGGGGCAGCTCTAACCCAAGGGTCTGCCGTCTGCAACTGCCTCTCAGCAGGAGAGGCACTAAGGAAACAGAAATACACATGCACAGGACGCCAAGGGTGAGCAAGACGAACACGCTCACAAAACAGCTTTCCTGTTAGCAGCTTGTCTCTGCCCTCTGGACCTTAAACTCCTGTGTACTGGAATGTTATCCGCCATATACTACCATCGTTTCCCTGGAGCTGGGCAGAATGCCCCACCCCTGGACAGTATGCTTTTAATTACCATGGGCTCTGATGGATGTGATGCTAAGGATTTTCACTGTGCTGCCTTCAAGTCACTTATGACCAAGCTGGAATGGCAGTTCCAAAAAACATAAAACACTTTTGGGTGTCTGCTCCCCAGTTCTTTCTAAAGCAGCCATAAGGCAAACTGGACTAGACTCCTCAATATGTGGCACATAATAATAATAATAATAATAATAATAATAATAATAATAAATTAGTCAAGAAGAAGATCAAGTTTGTCTCTCAAAGGAAAGATATTACAACAAAATAAATTCCATTTTCTCTCCAGCCCTAGAAACCCAGACTCAGACACCAGCAATGGATAAAAGGTGAACTCACCCCGGGCCTACCAGGCTTATCTCTATATTATCAGCAAGCTTGGGTGGGTGTCTGCTAAGTTTTTTTCTAGTCCAAGTAAAAGACTCCTTTAGTAGACAAGGCCCTTTTCATTATCTTTTAGATAAACTATCTGGTATGTTTATTTATGAAGCAGAAGCACAACACTAAAACGTTTATCTTCAATATGTTCTATGGTATCGTTTCCTTAAAATAGAACCCTCCTAAAGTCTCCTAAAAATAAGCGTGCTACAGTTTCATTTTCTGAGGAGATAAACACGGGAAAACACACTTAGCTTCGTTCTGAAGTCTTTCTGTTACATGGGGTTCAAAGATCAAAGTCTAAAAGGTCCAATTTCTTCACTTCATAGGTCAATGACACAGCTTTGCAAAAGAGGAAAACAGTCCCCAGTGCAGGCAGTGGGACAGTAGAAAGAGGAAGCCTGTTACTGAGAATCACTGACAAAGACACGCTGCCAGAGGAAATTACGAAACAAAGGCCAAGCAGAAGACAAGATTCTTCACACAAAACTGCAACTGGCCTTTTGGTACTGGAAGGGGACAAAGATCAAACTGCAAACCAAGATGGAATTACCGCTATGTCATTTTGAAATTTAAAATGAAATTTGCAAACAAACTGCATTAAAATAACATGTTCTTAATACAGTATACTGAAGTCTCCCCAGGGTTCCTTCCAGGAAGTAGCATGGGCTGGTCAACGCTCATCTTTTCTTTTTACCTTGCAACAATCAGGAAGGCACACTTCCCATAAAGATTCCAACTTGGAAGACTGGCCTGGCCCTCTGCACTACAGCAGAGGTCATCACACAGCAGGTACCCCACAGAAATGCAAGGCTCTTTAGCAGCCGGCCCTAACCCATGAGGAATGAGTGAGTGTAGAGTAAATGATAGGCAGGGGTTCCTGGTAAACCCTAGAGCGCTTGGGGCCTCCCAAACGACAGGGCTCGAGCTACATTAACTACAGCGCACTCCCCGTAAACTTAATCTGAATAAAGGAACCTTTCCTCCCACAACCGCGTCTGGCTGTTCCCTCCACTCTAATGCCCGAGGTAAGGGACCTTGGAGATAGCCATCCCCCTCCTGGGGAGCATGCACAGAGCGAGGGCTTCCTCTTTGTTAAAATGCTATCTTTTGCCGTTTGTGCTACTTCAGATTTCCTAAGCAATCACACTGTAGGATGACATATCCTGCAGCTACCAAAACATGACCCCTTTGCTTGGACTCCAGTGTGCCCTTCTGAAGCCTAAATGACGGCTGGGGGGTTGGGGTGGGGCAAATGGGCTTCTCGGGGAAGCAAAAAGGCTTTAAGGATTTAAAGCAAGCAGTGTGAAAAGGCCCAGAGAGTGGCCGGGACACCTGTAGCTGCTAATCAGCCCTGTACAACCTGTGCTCTGAGAACAGTCTTTAAGCTCTTCAGCAACCAAAGAATGGAACTACGTCAGCAAGCTGCATCCTGGCTGTAAGTTAGAATCACCTGAGGAACGAAAGCAGAAAAGTGCCAATGCTAAGTCACACATGAGTCTAATCCTACCAAAAGCTCTGAGCACGAGTATTTCTCAGTTGTTCCCAGGTAATTCTAAAAAGCCAACCAATGCTGAAAATGACTGGTCTACATTGCAACTCCAAGGCGTCTTTAATTCTGTAATTCTGGCTTCTTCAGGCAGTCTTTCTATGATGTAGTCCTGGAACTCACCATGTAGACCAGGCTAGTTTCAAAGTCAAGGTCTGCCCACCTCTGCCTCCCAAGTGCTGTGACTAAAGAAGCCCACCATTAAGCCCTGGCTTCATTCTGTAATCACCTAACGTTCTGGCCCAAAAAGCCACTGTATGCAAACATCTGCAGGTTAACCTGAATTCTAGACATTTTTAGAAGCTAAAAATCCTAAAGTACAACTCACAATGAAAGTCCTGTGGTTAAAGCACAGGTTTCTAAAATGGCCACACATCACAGGAGTCGGTTCCTAAATTCAGATGCACAGGCGTAGGTCACATTAGCTCCTGACCCCTCTCCCCCTTACCTTCCAGCCCCACTAAACCAGCAGACAAAAAAGGCTGGCATTAGTCATAGCCAGTGTATAAACCTGGCCAGCCAGTCAGCCTCCTGTTCAAAGGGCCTTCTTTCCCCATCATTAAAGATATGGAAGTGCCTGCACGGCTGCTTCCTTTGATGAAGGACATCTTACAAAAACTGCAACTAAATTATATTCCTTCAAGTCTTCAAGGATTCCATGACACATAGCCTTAAAATTAAAGCAAAAATCATCATAAAACATATGCCCTGAATTAAACATAGTAAGCCTAATTCTACGGGCAATTTCCCATATGGCTTTAGTTGAAGCAAGATAGCGGTAAAAGAGAAATCTCTGAGGCAAACAATAATAACAATAATAACACGACCACCATGACCACCCACATGACCATGTCCCCTTGAGGCAAACAATGACAACACGGCCACCCACATGACCATGTCCCCTTGGCGCTACTGAAAACCTAAAACGAAAGTATGGACCAAACTCAACTGTGGCTCCTTTTGGTAACCACTTTCAGAAGTAAATCTAAAAAATAATTACAGCCACAAACATACAAAACTGGTTATTTTTATAAGCATAATAACTACTTATAGAATTAAATTACTTTTGAAATCCTAAAAAAAAAAAAAAAAAAAATCAGTGGGGGCTAGGGAGATGGCTCCGAGGGTAAAGGTGCTTGCCCCAAACCTAATGATCTGAGTCCAACTGAATCCACTTGCTGGAAAGAGAGAACCACTCCAAAAGTTGTCTTCTGACTTACACATGCTATCACATTAGCAATACTTCCAAACAGAACCTCGTCCTTTCTGTAAACAACCCCAGCCTCACACATGCACTATTCCTTCCTTTGAAAATCAACAAAACTGGATCAAATATAAGCTTTTAACGTCAGAAATGAGATGGGTTTGTGGAATAGTGTCAAAGCACACATTTTGCTTTTAAACCGTCCATGCAAGGCTCTTCAGTACCAGACACTTTTTCAAGTCACTTTATCTGCAAGGCTCTTCCAGAGGGTTTATTTCAAGTCTCCACAAAGATGAGCTGTTCTTATTTATACACCTAGAGACCTAGAAGCCAGAAGCCACAGAGCTCGAAGTGACAGCGAAGTAGGAAAGGAAGGAAACTGCAAGCAAGAGCAACTGCTGAGTGACTTCGCTCCAGGGACATGAGGCTGCGGTTGCTGTCAGGGAAGTGGGCTTGGAGGTGCCCTGAAGAGCAGGGCAGCCCAGCAGGGGACCAGGAGCCAACCTCTTTGGATGCCCAACTGCAGGAAGTCATTACATCATAGGCCTTTCCTCACCTCTCTCCCTACCGCGTGTCGGGTGCCCCAGGAGGCTGAAAGGGAACATAAGAGTCTCTCTGGCTCCTTTATAGATAGAAGCCATTATGGCCCAACCCTGCTATCAGCTCCTCCCTCTCTCCCTCCCACATAGGCAAAGCTCTGACCGGAGTCCCCGACACGTGACACCGACTCGACCACTGCCCGCAGCAGCATAGACCTCCAGCGGAGCAGCAGGTGTAGCCAGCACACTTTTCGATGACAAACCCGACCTGTTTCAAGCCCCAAAGCATTTCAGAGGCTACCTGCTGGCAGCTTGCTGGAGTGACGTCTCTAAAGAGCAAAAGGGTGTGAGGAAAGGCGTGAGAGGCGGCCAGGGAACAGTCTGCAATCATTGCTTTTTCTAATCGGATCGATTTGCCTGTTGGTGTCAACACCCACAAGCACAAGTTGGACCAAAGAGCCTCACTCAGTTTGCTAGTATCGTGCTCCTGCCACTGCCTTGAACGCTGTCCCAAACACTCCCCCACACACGCCTTCCCTCCACCCACACCGTCCTCGGTGCATCCTACTTCCACCTCCTGTATTCCAAAGTTGGCCACGGAGCTACCTCCTCCCCGCAGCCGAGGTAATCCAGCACGTACATATGTCTCAGTCCTTCCTCCTTAGTGTCCCTTACCCACAGCCTACTCATCTGGGCATGCCCAAAACTTGCCTAGGACCCTCCCTTCCCACTTTGAGGCCATCCCCAGGCTTCCCTCCTCCAGGAGTCAAAAGAATCCCCCACCCCAAAGCCTCACTGCAAAGCTCCTCTGCCAACCCTCTCCGGACGTCGGCAAACCGACCGCTTCAAAACGCGATTGGCGCTGCGAAGGCCTGGCAGGTCCGACCGCCAGCCCCTGATAGGCACGCACCTTCCAGCCCGCAGAGCTGTTGCTGTCGCCCTTATCCTTGAAGTAGGGCACACAGCGCACCATCCACTCGTAGATCTGGGACAAAGTGAGCCGTTTGTCCGGGGAGCTCTCGATAGCGCGGGTGATCAGGTCGGCGTAGGACAGGTTCCCCCAGGCATTCCGCCGCGAGGAGCATTTCCTTGGTTGCCCAGAGCCCCCAGCCGCCCCCGGCTGCGGCGGTGGCAGTGGCTGCTGAGGCTGCAGCTGCGTCGGCGTGCCCCCACTCAGCGCGCCTGCGGCGGAGGCTGGCCCGGACCCGAGGTCCTGCCCTCCTGGAGCCAGCAGCATGGCCGAATCCTCGAGGAGCAGCCCGGAGCCCAGCGTGCTGCTCACGCCGCCACCGATCACCATGGCCGAGCTGGCTCGGCCGCCGCCGTCCTCGTCGTCTTCATCGTCGTCCTCCTCGGGGATCATGGAGTCTGCGGCCGTCTCCCCCGAGGGCTTGGCCGGGCTCGCCTGCAACTCCGGCCTCTGCAGGGGCCACGTACAGGAGCGTGGCCGACTCTGTGGCTCGAACTCTGGGTCCAGCTCCACTTCGAGCGGAGAGAGCGGGACCGGGGAGGCTGGTGCCTCTGCCATCTTCGCCGCCTGCCCGCCGCCCGCGGCTTGGGCTCTTGTTCTCTCCTCTCGCGCCCAGGCTAGGTGCGGCGGGGGAGGGACAGGGCGCCGCGAAGGCTCGAGCTCCAGCTACCTAGGGAAGCGCGAAGAGAGAGTTGGTTATCCCGTGCTGGAGCCTAGTCCGCGGAGACTCCTCGCCCGCGGCCGCGGCCGCCACCTAGAGCGGATAGACCCGGGGACGTGCGTCCCGCGAACCTGGCGCAGCAGACGCCGCCCCCTGGCCCGGCCGCCTGGGAGACGCGAGCGAATCGACGGCCCCGCGCGGGGCAGCCCCCTCCCCCGCTGCCGTCGCCAGAACCGTAGGTCTCTCCCGGACTAGGTGGCGGGGCGGAGGGGGGAGGGGCGCCCCAGGGGAGGGGTGGCCGCGCCAGCAAGTGTGGGCGGCCTCCGGACCCCAACAGCTCAGCAGCGGTCGGAGGGCGAGCGTGCGTGCGTGCGTTTGTTTATGTTTGGCTCTGGCTCGCTCAAGTGCCTCCCGCGGAGGCGCAGGGGAAGTCGGCAGAGTCCTGGGCTCTTCTCCCGGTCCCCAGCCCTGCGATCCCCCCCCCGCACACCCCTCCCAGGCGAGAGGCCCCCTAGGGCTGGCGCTGGCAACTCCCGTCTTTTCCTCTCCACCCGCGGACCAGCAGGGAGAGCGTGGGGTCTGGGTGCAGACCTGCCAGGGTCACTTCCAACCAGAGAGAGAGGGAGAGGGCCGACCCCGCAGGACTAAGAAGAGCTGAGGTGTCTTTTCTTGGGGACCTGGGGCCCTCCGCCCCCTTCCAGGTCAGAAACGGGAAGGAGGAAGCAAGTGGGAACATAAATCTTCCAACAGGTCGGGAAGCGCCAAATCTCTCGGACTGCACGAAAACCCGGACCAGCACGTTCATCACCTCCTTGCTCCCGCTGCTGCCATCTTGACAGTTCCCCCTTCCCTCAAGTCCTTTAAAGACACTAGCGGGAGAGAAGGGGGGGAGCACACCGAGTCACGGGGAGGGAAAGGGAAGCGCCTGGCCCAGCTCGGAAACAGATCCGGAGTCACTGGAAAGGCGGCCGCCCCGTTGCACAGCTCCGGCGCCTACCTCGGCTCCTTCCCTTCAGGGACGAGGCGGGAGGGCGTACGATTCCGCGCGAGCCCGGGGCACCGCGACGAGGGGACTCTCGGGCCGCCGCCGCAGCCCGCCGGAGGAACCGCCTGTCAGCCTGTGCCGCGCCGCCGCCTTCCACATTCCTCCTCCTCCCTTCCACGAGCAGGGCGGCCGCGGCAGCAGCACAAAGTTATAGACACTCGCAGGGAGCCTCAACCTAGGCTGACGGCGGGGCGGGTCCCCGCCCAGGGGGAGGGCTGGGGCGGGGGCCGGGACTGCTGCTGTGCGTGCGTGGGGGAGTGCGCGCGTGTGCGCCCTCGCGCCTGCGCGGGGCTGCGGGCGTGGGGGGCGCGGGAGCGCGCGCGGGGCGGGACTCGGCCGGGCTCCCGCAGCCCTCCGTGCGGGGCTCCCGCGCTCTCCTGGGGACCTCAGCGGCCACGCTGGCCCGGGACGGGAGGCCAGGTCGGAGCACGCCACTGCGCGCCGCCACCGCCGCCGCGCTCTCGGCCTTGGGGCCCTGCGTTTGGCTCGTGGGTCCCTGGCCTGCCCGTGGGTGCGTGGGGTCGGAGCCCGCCCCAGATCGGGTTTCTTATTGGAACCTGACACCAGGTAACACCCGGGTGAAGCCGGCAGCCGCAGGTGACAAGGGTTACCTGGGCGTGGAAACGCTGGCCGGCGAAGATAGCGCCCAGAGGTGTGTACTGGCCCCTCGCCTGGGCCGCCCGGCCACAGTCGTGCTTCGCTTTCCACGAGTGTTAAGGCTAACCGGGAAAAGTGCAACTCGGGAAGAAAAGTACAGTGCGCCCCAGTCCTGAGCGCAGGAGCAGGGGATACCTAACTGGAAGCGGGCAACAGTTTCCTTCTGCTTAGGCAGCCGATTGCGTGCTTGACTTTTCCAAGTCCGTAGACGTCAGCTAGCACCTTCACGGTCCCTTCTCCCACGATGCGTGCCTCCGGGCCGCACCGTGTGCTTCTCTGCGCCACCTGCGCCATGCATACCAAAAGTCTACCGTGCATTCCGGTTCATGTGTAGCTTTCAAAACAAAACCCTCTCAGTCTCTGCAGCTAAAGTCTGGGCTCCGCCTCAACCCAGCACCCCAAAAGAGCCTGCAGAGGCCGCCCACCCCGGAACTCCGGCCTCCGGGCTTTCCGCGCGACCCGTCACTCAAGTGACGTGAGGCCCCGCCCCTGCACCAAGCTAGTTCGACGCGTACAAACAGATGATGTCATTGTCTCTACACGCGCGTGACCCCGGAGCCCTGCGCCGCGTCGCCATTCGCTGCGCGGCTTCCTCGTCAAGCCACGCCGCGCGCTGACTGGCCGCCGCCGCGAGTCTCTGGGCTCCAGACGCCCCTCTCTCCTCTTCGCCCCCGCCCCCCAGCAAATAATAAACAATCGAGTAAAATTGCAAGGACGGAGGGGCGGGAGAGCGGAGGCGCTCCGAGTGGCGGCCTTCGGCGCGCAGACGGCGGGAGGACGAGAGGAGGACTGCGCGGGGAGGAGGGGAAGGAGGTAGGGAGCGGACCTGAGCCGCACGCTCCGTCAGGGCGAGAAACTTTGAGAACCTCGGCGGGGCCGGCCTGCCAGCCCGGCGGGCGCTAGGACCCCAGGGCCCTGGCGAGATGGGCGGGGCGGAGCCTGGCTGCGCAGAGCCCGTGGGCGGAGCCTGGCGGCACGTGCGGGAGGCGGGGGCGCGCTGCTCGTGCTCGCGGGGGGCGCGCAGCCCCGGCGGCCGGCGCGGCGCGCTTGTTTACCAGCACACGTGTGTGTTATTTTTGCAATGGAATGTGGGGCTGGCTGGACCGCTGGCGCGTGGGGCCGCCCGCGTCGGCGGAGGGACGCAGCGAGGCCCGCGCGGACGCGGCCTCCCCGGGCGCTGTTTGCCAGGAAGCCCGGCTGGCCCGGAACCCGCTTCCCGCATAGCCCAGAAGTTCGGACCACGCGTCAGGACGGCGACATTCTCGCGCTACCCAAGCAGCTGCAGGGACCAAGGGCGCCGACCGAAAAACACTGCGGCCTCTGCGTGCTCTTGGGGCTCCTGCCTCCACCAGAACAAAGCAACTGCTTTAGACACACACCGGTGCACACACCTGCACCACAAGGTGGACACGGAACACCCTGCGTGGTCTGTGCCCTTGCTACAAATATCCCCAATCCTTTGGTGCAGGTTTTCGGGCTGCATTTCCTCACCTTGGCTTGTCTTTGGAAAGGGGAGCTGAGGAAAGGAATTCTGCCTTTTAGGGTTGCTATGCTACCTTAGGACCCGCCTCTGTCCTTCCGAGTCTCCTCCACTAATAAGCCCGGAACTTGATTTCGATGTACAGCCTGGCAATGTAGATGGTGATGTGGGATCACAAATTAAGCTTTGAGTGTCTGTGCCTCAAATGGGTGGGGATTTGTGCAGAAAAGTTAGGGTTTATTACCCGGAATCTGGTGTTAGGCTCTGTGCCCAGGTCCAGAAGGCCAGCTCAAACGCCAAAGACTTCACTCACTGTTTTTAATATATATATATATCTGCTATGAAAGAAATCCATACATCTGTAAGTCTAAGCAGTTTGTCCCATTAAAGTACAGAGTATCCTAACAGCATGCAGATATTTGGGACTTTTTACAAGAGTTTGTGGATTCATTGAGAGCATTCTGACCCTGACGGTAGGGAATGGGGACCAGGCACTCGATGCCATTTATCTTAAAGACTTACAGTCTTGATTGGTGCCACAAGAAATATATAAAAGTTAAATATTTCAAGAGTTTGAAGTCAATACAAGACAAACGAGGACATGTAAATGTTAACTGTCAGATGTATGTGTTTCACCCAAGGGATTTATCCCTGATGATAGTTCCCATGAGAAAAGTTTTCACACACACACACACACACACACACACAGGCACACTGAACCTTATGCATGGTTCCCTCTGTTTTTTCCTTTGTAGACATCCTGATCTATCTCCATTCTTCCCACGACCTTTGTTTTCACCTAAAACATTATTTTTATAGAAAAGCTGAGGACATATAGTGAGTGTTGGCCCAGTCGAATGCTTGCATTATCTTTAAGGTAGACTTCTTTTTTTGCTGTTAAGACTGGGTGGGTCTCATGTAATCCAGGCTGCCCTTGAACTCACTATGTAACCAAAGTCAGCCTTGAATTTCTGACCTTCTTACCTCCTGAGTGGAGATGACAGATATGTGGCACCATGTCCAGCTAAGATTTAAAAAAAAAAAAAAAATTCATCAAAATTTCCCCCACCTCTTACTGACAATGTTTTATATGTATTTTTTCTTTGAATGATTTAAGGTGGTGGTTATCCATTTTTATGTAATCCAGGTACTAAAGGAACAATATTTTAAGACTTTAACTTGAGTAAGATGAATAAAAGCTTCGACGGGGCTAGGAAGAGGTACAGGCTCAGCCTCCTTAGGAACCACTGTGGTAAACTTAGCTCAGTGCTCCCTGTAGGCAGGCGGTGGTGCTCCACTCCCACCCCACAGCCCATATTCTTGGAGCTCAGCATGCTGCACACCAGAAAGTGCTTCCTTTTCTTCTGAGTTGGCTTCTGTTTTCCCAACAAACATGTGACCCAGCTGAGGAGAGAGCTCCAAACATGAAGGCATGTGGCTGCGCCCCAGTCTCGCCCTCTCCTCTCTCAGCAAAGGTCATAGCAGATGTCTTCCTTAAGCATGGGGTAGCAGCACTCAGCGTGAGTGTCCTGGGGGATGTCATTCTGGGTGGACTTTTCTCCTCACTTGCTCCCTGAGAGAATCTCTGCCTCCTCCTGTCTTTTTTATTTTTTTTAATACTTCCATGTTTTGTAAGTCAGGTTGGCTTCTTTGTAAAAGATTTATTTACTTTATGTTTACGAGTACACTGTAGCTGTCCATAGACACACCAGAAGAGGGCTTCGATCCCATCACAGATGGTTGTGGTTACTATGTAGTTGCTGGGAATGGAATGCAGGAGTCAGTGCTCTCATACTCTCTGAGCCATCTCTCCAGCCTGCCTCCTCCTGCTTTTGCTTCTCATTTGCTGTCACAGGCATGCCCTGTTAACATGCCCTGGAAATCTTCTAACAGTGACTGCCTGCAGTTCATTTGGAAGACAAACATGGATCTAAGAGGACCTGGAGCCCCAACACCATCAGCATAAGTGAGAGGATGCTAAGTAGAAATGAGTTCTGCTGTGACATTAGGAGCATTCGGTGATAAGAAAATTAAGAGTCTAAGCTCTTGAACTCAGCCTGACTCCTTTGTTACCAGCTCTTGACTTTGGAGAGGTTTTTGGCCCTGGAGCCCCAGTCCCAGATTGGGTCAATTGGCCTTATAGATCAAAAGCATTAGGGTTAGAATTACTTACTGAAGAGGTGTCATACATGAAGATGGGGTAGGAAGATGGCTCAGCCTAGAACCATGATTTCTGGCAAGTCTGATGGCCTTTGGTCCCTTAGACGACGTGATGAAAGGAAAACGGAGCCAGTTCTGATGGTGCACACCTTTCATCCCTGCATTCAGGAGGCGGAGGCAGGTGGATCATTGTGAGTTTAGGACCCGTCTGGTCTATAGAGTAAGTTTCAGGATAGCCAGAGCTACACAGAGAAACCCTGTGTCAAAAAAACAAAACAAAACCAAAAAAAGAAAGAAAACTGACTTCTACACATTGCCCTCTGACCTCCATATGCCCACCATAAAAGGTTTGTGGTTGAGGTAGGTGTGTATGTGTGTGTGTGTGTGTGTGTGTGTATCACACACTGAGAACAGAGTGGCTTTGAAGGTTTTTTCCAACATTCGCCAGGCAAGTCAAAGGCAGGGATGCCGGAGACCCTAACACAGGAACCACTCTGTGTATATTCCTGTGTTCACTCCCTGTAGTGACTAGCTCCTTCCAAGCAGGAAAAAGACAGGGCATTTACCTGATTCCACTGGAGGAGGCGGTCCATCCGTGAACCATCTAAAGAGTTTCTCTCTGAAACAGCATGCCAGGGCAGAGACCATCCCTAAAGGACATTGCCTCAGGACTCAAGGTGAGTGACAGCCTTGGAGTCAGGTTCAGAGCTCACAGCAGGTGTGTGACAATCAGCCTTGCTGTTTCCCCCAGCCACTGCAGAGGAGAGGGAGCCCCAGGTCCCCAGCGCTTCCCCAGGCAGCCCAGAGCTTTGGGTGTCTGCAGATCTGCCCAAGTGGCTGCTTTGCAGAGCTCTCCTGTGGTTTGTAATATTGTTGCCAGCGTTTTAAAGAAATGAGGTTTACCTGAAATATAGATTTATAGCTCTTGAAATCGCGGAAGATCTGGCGACAGTGGCTTCTACACTCTGTCAGGCCTCCTGTCCATCCCTCATCTGTGCATCTTCACTGCTCTCTGGGTGTTCACTTAACCCCTCAACGTGTACCTGACATTGTGCTGTGGCAGGTGTTGTACTTTGCAGTTCATCCAGGTAGCTATGTTGTTTGGATGGACACTGGGGGCTGTTTGCACCCCCAAAAGTACAGCATGTCAAGCCTGCCTGCCCCCTCCCATCTTCTTGTCTCTCAGTCAGCTTCTTAGGCAGTGTATTGTCCCCCCCAACGTCTTCTGCCCCTCGTCTCACATTCTGAACTAGAGGTTTGTTCTAAATAAAAAGTAAAGGACAGGAGCTGGCTGTAGTGACACGTGCCGGTAATCCCAGGATGCCAGAGGCTGGACCAGAAGCTCCAAGCCAGTCTGGAGCAGGGGGACAATGCTGAAGGACACGGGCACCCTTGGGAACACGATTTCCGGTGAGGACCAGAGAGACTGTCAGCAGTTAAGAGTTTTTGCTGCTCTTGCAGGGGACCCAAGGTCGGTTCTCAGCAGCCACCTCAGGTCACTTGTAAGAATGACCCCAACTCTAGGGCATCTGCTGTCATGTGCACACACTATATGTGCTGGGGACCTGTGGCTCCGCTGGCTCCAGCTCCCTCTCCTCTGCAGCGGCTGGGGAAACAGAGCAAGGCTGAGAGCCACATGCGACTCCCATTCCTACACATACTTTTTAAAATAATAATTTTTTTAATATTAAAAAAATCCTGCATCTCAACTCTACTTAGCAACTGATTGTTTCCTAACCTTGTGTTTCAAATCCTTCAGTTCAGTGAGGTGGAGTGCGTAGACACTCAAAATGAACTTGACGAAACCAAACTTGATAAACAACAAAACCAGAAAGGAAAAAAAAAAGGTATTAATATTTTTAAAATTTTAAAGATGAATCATTAGGAAGCAAGAAGATCAGAAACAATGCTTGTCAAAAGATTTTTTTTTTTTTTTAAGGAAAAAGAAGAAAAGAAATCACCAGGCCTTCCTGAGATTGCGAGAACAAGAACTTTACCCAGAAAGCTGTGTTCTCCAAGCACCATAGAGAAGATGAACATGAAATGTTGCTTTGCAGGAGACTAGAAGGGGAAAAGACCCGTGCTGACCTCAGTGCAGGGAGACCCTCTTCCCTAGGAGCCGCACCTACGGGGTACCCCGCTTATGAGGTGAGAGTCAAGGCCATGCGTGCCCTGTGGAATTATCCGGCATCCTTAGGCCTGGTTTGTGAGACTCCAAGCAACCATCAAAAGCAAGCACAAGCCTTCTCCAGGAAAATATCCTGAACCCAGACCTCAGGGAACTCTCACAGAAAATGTGTCCCTAACAGAAGCTGCCATTCGGAAACAAAATCGGAGTAAGGGCTGGCAGAGACCGAAGCCATGATGAGGCAAGGAGTGGGCACAGAGAGGCAGGAAGCAAATGCATTTACGTATTTTAAAAAAATAGAAGTTGAGCAGAGATAGTGCATGCCTTTGATTCCAGAACTCAGAAAGCACAAGTTCATGGCTGGCCTGGTCCACAGAGTGAGTTTCAGAGCAGCCAGGGTTACACAGAAACAAACACTCTCAAAAAAAACAAAAACTAAGATAAAAGAGAAGCTTGAAAGTATAAGAAAGGAACAAATATCTTTAAATAATTGAATGGTTTTGCTTTGTGCCAGAGTCTAGCTATGCAGCCCAGGCTAACCTCAGACTTGCCTCCCTCTTCCCTTAGCCTAGCGGAGTGCTGGGATTACAGGCTTGGGCCACCACACTCAGCGCTAACTTAACCTTTTTATTTCTCAGCTAGTTTTAGGTTCTTGATGACATGGAGTCAGGCTTGACACATTTTGTTGTCCTTTGCCGGTCAAAGGACAGAAACGAAGGGTTCATTCAAAATGTTCCTTTTAAAAGCCAGAGTCTGTGTTTACATCTTGGAAATTTAAATGTCAGAACCTTAGTATAAAACAGGAGCTGAGAAGATGTGGTCACCATTTATGTGACGCCTCAGGACTGGCCCAGCGGGCGGTGGGCTTTGTGGGTAAACTGTTCTCTTCCACTCTCGTCGTGAGAAGAGACGAGTGTTCCTCTTCCACCTGTGAGGTGACCTACTTACATGCCCCGCATTGGAACGAACCTCAAACACAATTACCAGATGTGCTACGTAATTCAAGACCATATGGATGTATTCACTCCTCTTCAGGGTATGGCGCTTCTCTTTGGTGCGTGCACTAATGTCAAGTTTTCTGGAATTGTCCTATACTAAAGCCCATGATTTGAGGCTCAAAGGTCATTAAATCTGATTGTTGCACCTCCACCTGAAGATGGAGTAAGCCTGTAAAACTGGAAGGTGATGGAGGAAAAATGAAGTTTGGCCAAGTCTTTACATCTGATGTTAATATCAGTTCAAAATTGTCAGGCTGTGGACAAAGCCTGTGCCTGTGTGTTAGCAAAGCCGGCACAGGAGTGGGAGGAGTCGGGTCTGGCCACCACTGACATGTGCAACAGACACCAAGTAAGACATGTGTGACGAGGAAATGTCAAGACCTCCAAACTGGGGGTGTTGATGAAAGCACAACTTGCCATCCGCGCACACATACGACACCCAGCGTCCCCGAGAATCTCACTGCTCAGCTCTATCATTGGAAGGCTTGGGTTTCGGTTTGAGGTGGCTCTTTTTTTCCCAATTTAACACATTTTTATTTAACTTTCTCTCCATTTCCTTATCATTTTCCACACTAGCCACTCTCTCCCCTAGAGGGGGGAGGGGTTGGGGAGGTTGGACATTGAGGTGACCTTTTAAGTCTGTATTTGGAATGGACAATGAAGCTAAGTGAATAGTTACATAAATGTTTGCTATCCTGGGGCCCTCATTCTGCTTAGGGACTGACCATTTGTATCACAAACTCCCAGATTCAGACCTTACTGCTCCCTCCCTCCCTCCCTCCCTCCCTCCCTCCCTCTCCCCTCCTCCTCCTCCTCCTCCTCCTCCTCCTCTTCTTCTTCTTCTTCTTCTTCTTCTTCTTCTTCTTCTTCTTCTTCTTCTTCTTCTTCTTCTTCTTTCTCTCTCTCTCTCTCTCTCTCTCTCTCTCTCTCTCTCTCTCTCTCTCTCTCTTTTTCTCTCTCTCTCTCTCCCTTTCCCTCTCTCCCAGAAAGCCCTTGGAATGCAGGAATTTTGCCAGCCATAGAAAGACAAGTTGGGTCTTTTAATTTCTTCACTTGTTGACCACAAAAATGCATTACTGAAGAGGGAGTGGGTTGTCATGACAACTCTAACAGAAGCTCCCACTTGACACACATGGATTTTGGGACGGAGAGACCTGTGGCCTGGACAAGCCAACCTTTCTCAGTGGACAGCAGCAGAAGAAAGCCAAGGTGACAGACTGGTGAACTTGGAAACCAGTGCCATCCCACACCTAACAAACCTGCATTACTGACAACACCCACTTCCTTTAACTGCTACACTCAGGCTGGATTTGGAAGAAACCTGAGGTCTGCAGTGAAGGCCGTCTCTTCCCCACTTTTGCTTCCTACCCCATAAATTTGATATTATCAATAAATTGTTCTTCTAAAATAATCACTCCCCAAATAAACAATTAGAGCAGCAGTCCCTTCAATAAATAAAAGCAACTCTGGCTATGTGTTCAGTTGGGCCTGCCTCTGGGTTACAACTGTAGTTTTACATTCAAGGGGTCAGGTCTATGTTTATGTTTATGTTTTTACTGAGTCAAGGCAGACTCAGTAAATGGCAATGTGAGGTAGCTCAGAAAATGCCTTCTAAAATCCACAAGACGTTTGTACCAAGGAAATGTCTTTCTCTTAAATATAAAACAAGTTTATTAGCTTTATGTCACAACTTACCCAACATAAAACAAAAATATCACGCTATTTTTAATATATTCATCTTTACCCGTTTTTTTTTTTTTTTTCCATTTGAGGAAGGCCCTCTTGTCTTCATCATTACCTTTCCCCTACTGGTTATGAAGAAATACATTTTACATATAGAAAACTGCAGAACTGTTTCCAGCTTATGCTAACGATGCTGCTTAATGATTACAAAGAAACTCACCAGCAGGGCCTGTGAGAGGGGCTCTGTGCTCAAGGCACCCTGCAGAGCCTGGGGACTTGACTGTGATCCGTGGGACTCATGCAGAAGTGAAAGCAAAGAACCAGCTCCACCAAGTTGTCTTATCCACACATACCACCCACCCACCCACCCCCCCCACACACACCACACGCGCGAACACACACCATCACACATAGCACATGCATACATACATACATACATACATGCTACACCATGCACATCACACACACATCACATGCATACATACACCACACATTACATACACACCACACAACACATTACATACACACCACACACATCACAAACACTACCTACACCACACATTACAAACACACATCACATATACACACACCACACCACACACATCACAAATATATCAGAAACACACAGCACACATACACACATCACACATAGACCACAAACATCACAAATATATATGTGTGTGGGCACATACACATCATAAGCGTACACATATACAACATACCACACATCACAAACACACACACACCATAAACATACACACACACCATAAACATACACGTACACTGCACAAAATTGGGTTATTTCCTTTTTGTGTTTTCTCCTTTTAGTAACTATGGGCTAAAACAATTCATACTTAGCTGTTATGTGTTCAGCGCCTGCCCAGGGTCAGCCTGTAAAGAAATATCTGTATGTCTTTAATCTTGGTAAAGTCCAATATCCCCGAAAAGGAGATAAGGCTCTTCTGTCATAACCAAGGAAACTGAAGGTCTGGCCAACCGTATGGATGGACCACATTCTCCTCACATCACCTCACAGCTACATCCTGCCTCCTGCTTCCCTCATCATCCTCTGTTGGGTTGGAACAGTGAGCCCTTCGCCTCATATGCACCCAGCTTTACCCAGGCCACCACACTTCTCTTGTCATAAAAGGACTCTCCCAAAGGCTTCCCACTGCTTAAACCAGTTGGTTCTGTTCTGTTTCCTTCTTAGCAGCCCACTCCTCCTTCCACATCCCCTCTCTCACTGGGCTACTTGTGGCCAATGGTGGTGTCTCGATCTCTTTTCAAATAGCATCTGTTGAGGAGGCTGGGCAGACCTCACTGCAGGGGAAAAGTCTGGACCACTGGGCACTCTGCTCCACCCCTAGCCCCCCTGCTGCATTCTGGGAATCACAGAGGCCCCGCCCTGGGATCTAGGACTGTGTTCCCCAGTTTCTTTGGGGAGGGGAGGATGGGAGGGTAGAGCAGAGGCTCCAGCCAGGGAATCTGGGACTGAGTACCTCCCGTCTCTTCAGCAGCCATTATCAAGCTCCTAGGTGCTCACTGGCTCTTCATGCCTTAGCTGTCTCTGGTCAGTAACTTGAGGTCTCCTTGCTAAGAGCCATGGCTGCTATTGTCCTGCAAACTGGAAGCTCCGTGGAGCTCGGGACAGTGTGTGATTGTCTTTGCATGGCTCACACACAGCAGATGCCAAGTAACCATGAGAAGGGTGGGAAAAAAGGAAGGATGCTAACCACTGGCCTCTCCCCAGCCTGTGATGTCCCTAGGCACAGAAATTGTCCACTGTTAAGCCACAGGCCCTGTCCTGAGATGCCACCAAAAGCAACCTATGACCTTTTATCCCGTCAGCAACTCACGGATGGGAGCCATAGATAGTGGCATTACTTGCATGAGCCCTTTGCCAGTGCCTGATGCAATCATGGCCACGATATAAGATGCGGAGTATGTCTCCCTGCAAAGAGCCGAGAAAATGTTACAATTGAGCTAGCAGAATTCAGTCTGCCTTCTGCTCTTTTAAAATTCTTGGCTACAGGACAGCCTGCTTTCTGGCCAGCCAGCACTCCTGTGAGCTAACCTGCTTGTATTCCTTGCCCATTGTGAGCTGGGGGTGCCCTCTGGGAAGACCTCCTCTTCTTTACCAGGGTCCAGCTCTGGGTTCTGCTGAAGATCCTGATGTCCTGTGAGATTTCTTGCACATCTGTGCTGTCTGTGACTGGTCCTCCTGCAGCCCACGCCCCTCCTACAGCCGATGTCCCTGACCCCAGGGAAGCTTAAGGCTGAAGTGACTCTAACATAGCTCTGTTATATGGTGGACTCTGAAATGTATCCCCCAGCCAGGGGGATGTGAGGCCTAGCTGGCAGAAGTGGGTCACTAGGGGTGGGCCTTTGACAATTAGAATTTAACCATGGGCTCTGGTCTCGACCTCTACAGCCTGGTCTGCTTAGGAGAATGGTGGCCTTTGACACCGTTGCGCAGGACTTCCTGGCCTACCTAGCCACAGTGGGCTTGAAAATGAGTCTGTCAACTAAATACTTCTTTTGGCCAGGAATAGAGATTCCTCCTTCGGCTGCTTCTGCCTGCAGGCTTGGATTTCTCAGGTGCCTGGGGGCTGGGGATCTGGAGGAGGCTGGGGCTTTGAGCGCTCGCTTGCTTGCATCTGCTGCCTTCACTAGGCTGGCAAGACCTAGGGTAGGTCTGACTACAGGTGAGCTTCCTTCTGGGTTTAGGGGTTGCAGGGGTGGAGCTGTCCAACCCGGGGGCAGGGGGTGTGTGTGTGTCTATCACCCTCTTCTGGCCTCTACAAGCACTGTATGCATACACACAGGAAACACACTCGTACACTTAAAAAAAACAATAAGTAAGTAAACAAAGTCAAATCAGAAAAGATTTAAATCCAAAGATAGGGGATGGGCTCATCTCTCAGTTTTGTCCAGCCTGGCCACTCAAAGCAGCTGCTGGTCTGTCTCGCTGCATAGTTGATTATGGTACTGCAGTCTTTCCCCTCCCACTATCGCTGCCCCCACCCCAGTAACTGAGCTTCCAGAGACAACTCCGGGGAGGAAAAGTTTCAAGGCCAAGACATCACTACCTTACCATAATGATCACAGTTGCCTCCTGTGGTGCTATTACCAAGCAGTGTGGGAGGCTGTGAGAGGGTGGGGATGAGGAGGAGGAGACCTGAGAGGGTGGGGACCAGGAGGAGGAGGAGACCCGAGAGGGTGGGGACCAGGAGGAGACCTGTTGTTAAAGACTAGATGGTAGACTTCATTTTTTTTTTTAAAGAATCATTTTCTTATTTTATGTATACGAATACATTGTAGCTGTCTTCAGACACACCAGAAGAGGGCATCCGATCTCATTGCAGATGGTTGTGAGCCACCATGTGGTTGCTGGGACTTGAACTCAGGGTCTCTGGAAGAGCAGTCAGTGCTCTTAACCGCTTAGCCATCTCTCTAGCCTGCTGGTAGACTTCTTAAGGATACGGATATGTCCGCTCTCTCCTGGGTTTAGGGCAGCCATCACAAAAGAAAGGTCTGCCGCTGTCTTCCCGCATCAGCTGAGGCGGAGAACATCTCGCTCACCCATGATGCCGTCCGTTTATAGTTATGGTTATGGGTTGTTTCCTTCTCTCAGTGGATACAAAGTAAAATGGCCATGTTGATGGAGTAGGCACCCTTTCACACCAAGACGGACCCTCATATGTAAAAGACTTGGGAAATTTCCCAAAGGACAGTTTCTCTATCTGACTGTCAAGTCTCTAGGTTCTTATGTCCCTTGTTCCCTTTTCATTAGAAACAACGCTGAGGAAAACCTGCCAACGCCTCCTGCTGGCACCTTAGAGGTACAGGTACCAGCCGCCTTTGTCCCCGTAACTGAAGCATGGCCACTGTCACCAAAAAGAATGAGCCAGAGAAGAAAAGGACCTTCGTACTCTCTATTTATGTATTTTGATTTTTGGAGACAGGGTCTCACTATATAGACCAGGCTGGCTTCAGCTTGCTACCTCCTGCTTCAGCTCACCACGTTCTAAGACTAGAGGCATGTACCACCACCACCACCACACCCCCTTGAAGCTGATGTGCTTTATGAAGTCCCCAACTTGTCCTCTGGGTTTTATAACCAGTTCCACTTCTCCATACTAATCTTGCGTAACTTTTAAAAGACTGAATAGTTACTCACCCCAGGGATGAGTGGGTCTCACGGTCAGGGTCTTTTTTCCTGAGAGCACCAAACTTCAGAACCATCTTGGAGGTGAAGTGGGGTCGGCCAGTGGGGCTCTCGGCAAGCACTTGCCCAGCTGTTTTGCCTGTGTGAGCCCTGCAATTACCTAGAGTGGGTTGGTCAGCTTTGTAACTACATCTATTGTCCTCAGACTGCAGTGCCGCTGGCTGCTGGCCGCTGTGATCATGGTTGGAAGCATCCAGAGATGCTGCTTGACATCCGCCTCTCTCTGGGTATCACCGTGGGTCATTGTTAACCCCTTAGCTGTGTGCTCCCTACCCTTGCTGTTGCCAAGTGCCACTGCCCCCCTGGATCTTTGCAAAATGGCCAACATAGGGGTTATGTCTGTGTGCCTTCAGCCACACAGCAGGGCCACCAGGCTGTGCTGCCAAGCAGCAGCTGGTGCCTGCATGTGATTGCAGCCTTCAGAACATGCCTTGCGTGTTCCAAAGCATTATACCAGGGGCATGTCTCCGCTTTCGTTCTTAAGTCCTTTTCTTGTAAACCACCAGGCTTGCTCAAGATGACCGTTCCAGAAACCTCTCTCGGACACCGCTCAGACTGCTATCCAGGTTTCTGTGCTCCGCCGGAGAGAGCACCAGAGCTGCCCCTGGAACACTGTGACCCCCAGAACAACTGAGCACTTGACCTTCTTATCTCCAGTGTCTGTCCTGGTAAGCCTTACTCCTTTGGTTTTCTACCTCTTGGCCACCACCCAGGAAGCACTGAGAGGGGCAGAAGGGAACAGGAAGACCTCTGAGGAAGGCTCAAGAACTGCCCAGACATACAGTTCCATTACATCGCTCAAGACACCAAGAAACCACAGTACAAGTGCGTTGGGAAGGGTGACCCCTCCCACACACCTACCCACACCCACACCCACACACACCCACACACACACAACTGGTTGGCTGACTGGCCAGAGGCAGCTGCTTCTCAGCAACTTCTAGTACAGTGAGTCACCTCTAAACCAGGTGCCCTGATGGGGACACTCAGACGTACTCAGAAGGGGCAAATTCTTGCCAATGGACCAGGATGAAGGAGCCATCATTTTCACACAATGCCGTGAAGGTTCCCTCAGATGAACGAGTGCTTCTTCCATTCACCCACAACTCGAGGCCCTCCAGGTCAATCCTGCCTTGTTTACAGCTAACAGGGAGAGGGCAAGAGGGCCAGGGTCGCTGGAAACTACTCAGATCTCAGGCACACTTCCTGGGTTCCAGTGTCTCTCATGGGGAAATAGGTATTTTAATTGACTGGCACCTGCCACGGGTTGGCTTCGTCTGAATGTTTGTAACCCAGCTGGGGACACTGGGTTACCATACTAGGAATGACATTGGGATTCCAAACTTGTTTGGCACACATTCCAAGGTCTATTGCTAATAATAAACCAGGACACCTGCATGTATGGCAGAGGATGGGGGCAGGCAGCATGGCACATGACATACCTTTTCTAGAAACACTTGTATCTGCTGGGCTCAGTCTCACTGGCTTTATCACGGTGCGGCTGACCACGACAGGGCCCCAACTTTGTAGGCAGAGAGGGAGAGGACAGGATGACAGTGTCCCTTAGAGAGGGAGAGCAGCGCAGAATCACAGTGCCTGTTTCTAGTTGGCAGCTTTCATGATCACACTGGGAAGTGTCCATTTGTGTTAGCCTGTACCTCTTTACCAAGAAAGCTAGAGGAGAGAGAGAGAGGAAGGGAAGGGAAGGGAAGGGAAGGGAAGGGAAGGGAAGGGAA
>NC_034598.1:8519968-8523737 GCF_900095145.1 Mus pahari
AAGGAAAGGAAAGGAAAGGAAAGGAAAGGAAAGGAAAGGAAAGGAAAGGAAAGGAAAGGAAAGGAAAGGAAAGGAAAGGAAAGGAAAGGAAAGGAAAGAAGAGAAAAGTTTTTTCTAACTAGGTGCCAGGGCACTGTGATAGGTTTCCTCGGGGGCAGAGTCTGTGCTTGAATTTCTGATCTTCTCCTGCCATCTAGTGGTTGGGAGGACAAGCTTGCTCTAAAGACAAGGAGATGAAGGCAGGGAAGAGAAAACAGTGCTGTGGCAGCCCTGTGACTCTGCTGGGGTTCACTGCCCAGCACTCTACACATCAGTACTCATGTAGGAAGGAGTGTGTAGTATGTGTATGTATATATGTACTATGCATGTCTATGTATGTGTGAATGCATGTATGTGTGTATATATTATGTATGTGTATGCATAAAGTATATGTATGTGTGTATATGTCTGTATGTATGTGTATATTATGTATATGTGTATGTATATGTGTTTGTATATGTGTGTATGTATGTGTGTATATATATGTATGTGTATGTATGCATAATGTATATGTCTGTGTGTATATGTATGTAGGTAAGTGTGTATTGACAGGGTTTTATCATGTAGCCCCAAGCTGGCCTTGAACTCTCAGAAATCCTCTGGATTCATTCCCCTGAGTGTTGAGGTTACAGGGACAAGCCAACACCCTCAGAAATATCCACTTTGGAGTTCACACTGATTATAGTAGCAGCAGTAGTAGTAGTACTGAACTGGCTATGCAGTGAAGGGTGGCCTTGAACTTGATCCTTCGGCCTCCACCTCCCGAGTGCTCAGTTCTATGATGCTGGGGCTTGAACCCAGGGCTTCAGTAATTTCCCAGCGCTGTGGCTGCTATCCCAAACTTGAGGTAGGCATAGCACTGAACGCCTGCAGTACTAACAGCACTGGAGAGGCAGAGACAAGAGGAAGAAGAGCTCCCGGCTAGCTTGTCTAACGGGAGATCTTGTTCAAAACAAATGAGCATTTCCACACTCAGTCTCCCCTTTTCTGCCTGTGGTGGAGCCAAAACTTCCTTCACCTGAACTGATGCCCACACACCTACAAAACTGTTCTCCTTCCCCGGTCACCCGACGCCAACAGTTTGAGACAGGGTGGTACTGTGTAGCCCTGGCTGGAGTGGAACTCACGACATAGACCAGGCTGGCCTTGGCCTCACAGAGACCCTGCCTGCCTCTGCCCTGGAGTGATGGGATTAAAGGCAAGTGCCACTATGCCCGGCCTAAAACCTTCTTGGACCATTTTTGTTTCAAATATAACTTTTAGAAAACATGTTTTAAATTTACCTTTTTTTCTTTTTTTTTTTTTTTTTTTTTTTTTTTTTTTTTTTTCAAGACAGGGTTTCTCTGTATAGCCCTGGCTGCCCTGGAACTCATTTTGTATCCACCTGCCTCTGCCTCCTGAGTGCTGGGATTAAAGGCGTGCACCACCACACCTGGCCAAATTTACTTTTTAAAAAAAATTTATTTATTATTATTCACAAGTACACTGTAGCTGACTTCAGACACACCAGAAGAGGGTGTCAGATCTCATTATGGGTGGTTGTGAGCCACCGTGTGGTTGCTGGGAATTGAACTCAGGACCTTTGGAAGAGCAGTCAGTGCTCTTACCTGCTGAGCTATCTCGCCAGCACCAAATTTACTTTTTTTAAATTAAACTTTTGTTTTTGTTTTTTTGTTTTTTGTTTTGTTTTTGAGACAGGGTTTCTCTGTGTAGCCCTGACTATCCTGGAACTGACTCTAGAGACCAGGCTGGGCTTGAACTCAGATCCACCTGCCTTTGTCTCCAGACTTCTGGGATTAAAGGCGTGTGCTACTACCACCCAGCTGTAATCAAACTTCGGAGAGAGGTCGCCTGCGCACTTTCCCAGTCCCCCCTGGGGCATCTCGTGAAAGGTAGCAGACTGCACTGGGACGCTGGCACTGGCTAAGCCACCATACTGAACAGTGCCATCTGAGTTACTTATCTGCTGCTCGGATGAATCACTGTTACCATGGCAACTTAAAGAACGACAGATCATTTGGGTTTGCTGTCCCTGATAGATAAGAGTCCCTCACTGGGGAGCTGGACACATGGCTTGGCGGTTAAGAGCACTGACTGCTCTTCTGAAGGTCCCAAGTTCAAATCTCAGCAACCACATGGTGGCTCACAACCATCCATAATGAGACCTGACGCCCTCTTCTGGTGTTTCTGAAGACAACTACAGTGTACTTATTTATAATAATAAGTAAATCTTTGGGCCTGAGCGAACAGGGCCAGAGTGTGTGGGGTTGACTGGAGTGAGTGGAGGTTCTCTAAATTCAATTCCCAGCAACCACATGATGGCTCACAACCATCTGTACAGCTACAGTGTACTCATATACATAAAAAAATAAAGAAATCTTTTTTTTTTTTTTAAGATTCCATTACTGGGCTGGAGAGATGGCTCAGAAGTTAGGAGCACTCTCTGCTCTTCCAGAGGTTCCAGGTTCAACTCCTGGCAGCCACATTCTGTAATGAGATCTGCTGCTGCTCTGCTGCCCTCTTGTGGCCTGCAGGTGTACAAGGAGGCAGAACACCATACACATGATAAATAAATACCTCTCTCTCTCTCTCCCTCTCTCTCTCTCTCTCTGGAAGATAATAATAATAAAAAAACCACTTTGGTTATTTGTTGGGGTTGCCACATACATAGCGTCTGGGCATATCAGTGTGTGGGTTTCTATGTGAAGATATGATATCTTTGACATAAATGTGCAGGAGACGGTTGCTGGGTGGGTGGCAGTTTTCAGTGTTGTCATCCTCCCCACCCCACCCCCGCAGTCTGTTAGATTCATAGTGATGCTTCCTGGTGGTTTTAATCTGCATTTCCCTGCTCGCTCATGATGCAGACCATCTTTTTCTATATTTGGCATGTGTTATCTCAACTTCTTTGAAATCCACTCATCTTCTCCCTGCTTTCTAGATTTGGGTTTTGTTATTGTTTTACATATGTGTACAAGTGTTTTGCCTGTGGTGGTCTGTGCGCAGCATGTATTTAGTGCTTGTAGACACCAGAAGAGGGCAGCAGACTCCTTGGAACTAGAGTTACAGATGGTTGTGAGAGGCCATAGATCCTGGGCCCCATAGAAGAGCAGTCAGTGAACACTCTTAACCATTGAGCCTGTCTCTCCAGCCCCTCTTCTGTTTCCTTTATGAGGCAAGGTCTTGCAGTATAACTCAGGCCTCCAATTCACAGCACTATGTCATCCTCAGCCCCCTGAGTGCTAGGATCACAGGCAAGTGCTGCTAGCCTCAGAGGACTGGCTTTTCTGCTGAGTTTTGAGAAGATGTCTTTGTGGCTGTGTAGGAGTGTTGTGTGTACGGTGTGCAGGGGTTCTCCTCCAGTCTTCAGCTCAAAGACAAACATTTCCATCTGGATGAAGCCTAGCTTACCATTGTTTTCTCTGGATGTGTCTTACCTTAGGTGTCAAATCAGAGGATTTTTGCCAAGGCCTAGATTCTGGAGACATTCTTGTAAAATTTTCCAAATGTTTTGTAGTTTTACATTGTATATGTGTGTCACGGTTGGTTTTGAGTTAAATTTTGTAATAATACAGTGTGTTTAAAGGGTGGGGATTTGCCCGTTGACCTCTTCAACACACCCTTGCTCCAACCACTAGTGAGGACCCTTACACTGCCACTACACCATTCTCAAAACCATCTGAGCATGCGTGTGTAGCTCTCTGTCTCTGCCTCTGTCTCTGTCTCTCTC
>NC_034598.1:8524312-8524881 GCF_900095145.1 Mus pahari
CTTCTTCCTCCTCCTCTCCCTCCTCCTCTTCTTCCTCCTCTTCCTCCTCCTCTCCCTCCTCCTTTTTTTTTCTTTTGAAATTGTAAACTATACTCTTTCTAAACGATATACCAAACAATGCTTGTGGGAGGAAATGATCAGAAGTAATTATAAGCAGATGAAAAAACACAACAGAGCCAACCTCACCATCTTACCCCAGCCCAGCCCACATATCCGAACAGGAGACAAGAACATTTTCTGAAGGGTTTTAAGCAGTAAGAGACAAAAGGCCACTGTGACATTGTGAGGTGACTATAAAGGACAGAGAGGCTCTTGGGTTGCAGTGGATCCTTGCCGATGGCTAACAGGTAGGACCAATGGGTGTTAACTGGAATAGATCCCAGATGCAGAACTGGAGTCACCACACGGCTGTCCATGTGAAGTACATGGTCCCCTCCCATGCATTTCCTGTGCAGCTGCAGGGTGAGGCAGGTCTGTTACACTATGAACTTGTTACACTATGTTACACTATGAACTTGTTACACTATGTTACACTATGAACTTGTTACACTATGTTACACTATGAACTT
>NC_034598.1:8524906-8534708 GCF_900095145.1 Mus pahari
TATGTTACACTATGAACTTGTTACACTATGTTACACTATGAACTTGTTACACTATGTTACACTATGAACTTGTTACACTATGTTACACTATGAACCTGTTACACTATGTTACACTATGAACCTTGTTCTTTTACCCAGAGACCATAACTATTCAACAGAAGTGAGCAACTGGCTACCTCTAAATGAAAACATGGTGATTGCCTTCCACATTACAGGATTCAGTCCCCTGCCTGGCTGTACCCATGAAGCTTTGACTGGGCAGTGAGTAGTGGCCTGGGCCTCTGGAGGTGTGGTTGGAGCACAGTACTGAAGGGCTTGTCGCTTCTTTTACCTTTGTTAGAAGCCTGAGTGTCCCCCTTCCCCTTTACCACGTGCTTGGCAAAGCTTCAGTTTGTAGTTTTCCACATTTTAGCCTTTCTGCCTTAATAAATAGTAAGTGAAATTGTGTCCTGTCCCTGCCCCCCATGCCCACCGAGTGACATGATCACAACTCTGCCTCTTCAGGACAAGTGACACCAGTTGGGGTCCAGGGGTATTTTGGGGGGACTAGGAGTGAAAACAAACCCTCATTACTAATATAAGAAGACCTAATTGGCTTTAAGGTTTATTTTGTATGCTCTGACTTTGCTAGACTTTTTCTTCACAGACACTCTGGAATTTTATCCTTGGGCAATTATAGTAATAAAAAAGATCAGAACCTTTTAAAAAAGAAAACAATTAGAAGAAGGAGCAAACCTGTGCTATCTTCCTCTAGGACGGGGTGGGGGTGGCGGTGGGGGGGTGGCAGAGGTGGGAATGGGGGCTGGGGATGGCAGCTCATGCTGTCAGTCTAAGACCAGGAAGGGGAAGGACCTGCACTCTGCAGACATCCCGAGTTCTGCTGGCAGAGTGGGCAATGAAAGGAAACAGAGGCGAAACATACCAGAAAGGAAGAACTTAAAAGCTTGTTTTCAGATACTATGATTTCTCCAGGGAAATCCCCTGGGGCCTGGAGACTTCTGTGCCAGGAAGTTGTTTTGTTTTGTTTTTCCCTTTCCCTTCTCCCTCTTGCCCCTGGCGCCGCCCACTCCTCCCCATAGGTTTTTTATTTGTTTCTCATTAGGAATGGTTGGGAGCCACCATGTGGTTGCTGGGATTTGAATTCATGACCTCTGGAAGAGCAGTTAGTGCTCTTAACCACTGTGACCCCTGCCAGGAAGCCTTAAGTTACTGGTTCTGATCCATTCCTGGTTGTAGGGCTTTCCTGCCCACCTGTGTCATGCGGTATGAGTCACATGCTTGTGTTTTCCAAGGGATAGCTCTACTTCATTGAAGTTGTCAAATGAGGTCCACCTCACCAACACATTTGTGGAGAACTGGATGGAGTTGTCTTTCTATCACACGTGTGGGGCTTTTGGCCAGTGATGGTTGGCATCATTTTTGTCTACAGATCACACCGAATGGCAATATAGTCAAACCTGCTAAGAACGTCCTCCTTGTGGCAGGAGTCAGAGAGCTGTGAGCCACGTCTCTCGTGTTTAAAACCCCTCACCCCCTCAAGAGTCTGACTTAGGGCACGTTGTTAGTAGCAGGGTAGTGAACAGTGTTCGGGATGGCCAGCCAGTCAGTCAGAGCAGCTAAGTTTTCATTGCCTGTTCACTGAAGAAAAGTTCCAAGTTCTTCAAGTCCACACACTCTTCAGAGCCTCTTGTTTGAACAACTGAAACCCTTCTTGTGTGGGGACAGGATTTGAACCTGTCACCTATGGCCCACCTCTCACTGAAAAGTGCTTCCCAGAGTCTATAGTTTAAAGTCTGGCCTTTATGGAATAGCCATGACATCATGAAGTGATTCTTTGCCAGCTAGGGGGACAAAGATGCCATTATCAGGCCTCAGCATGGTGGAGTCATATTTCCCTGGGGGGTTGAGTGTTTCTGCCTGCAGAAACACTCCGGTCTGGATTCGCACTGAAGAGCGGGAACTCCTAAAAGGGAAAAGAGCTGCGAAAAGAAATATGGAGGCCTTGGCAAAGATTCTGATCAAGGCTCGAATTTTTATTGATCGAACTTGCTTAAGTACAAGGAAGGGTTAGGAAGGGTTCCCAGCATGCCCTTGAGTCCTTTGAAGTTGCCGCAGTGGTCCGAGTGATGGTGGGCAGTCCTAGCGATGGCACTGCATTCTGGGAGACCTGGGTAGCACTCTGGTATGCCTGTGGAGGAGGAGTGGTTAGTGGAGGTGGGAGACTCCAACGGGGGGTGGGAGAAGGTGTCGGACCATGCTGTCTGACTATGCAGGACCAGCCATGCTGCTGGGAGAACACAGTGTAGAGCAACCTTCATTTCTGATTTTAGAAATAGGTCACGAGACTCATAGCATAGCCCAGCCCAGCCCAGCCCAGCCCAGCCCAGCATCAAATGGAGGCTAAATGTGTTTTCTCCTCCCAACCCAGGGACCACCACGTGCCCTGAATATGTCCCAGCCCTACTGGCAGCCACGGCCCACCCTGGCACCTGCAGTGTGCCAATTTGCTCCCCTACACTCATCTTAAGTATCCTGTTTCCGGAAGATACAGGTTTCCAGGCCCATCCACCGCTGTGCTTGAGTTTGGTATGTAGACAGTCTGTATTCTCATCCCAGATGTTTCTGAGGAACCACTAGGTTGGAGGATAAGAAATTTGATAACAAAGTAGCCTTAACTAAGTACCCAGCAAAAAGCACCCATGGCTGAAGCTGCTGCTTGGTAGACAGTTGCTAGGAGGGAAACAATGTAAAGAAGTGGTACCATCACTCAGATGTCAATGTGAGGCCTGTGCATTTGACCCAGGCCTTCTAGGTCCACAGAGCAAACTAGCCCTCACTGCAAGAACGAAGATAGCCAGTCACCACATCTCTAGGAGCTGAGACCCTTACCCGTGTCTCCTCCTCTGACACAGACCTTTCTGCCACCTGCAACACTTGGAGAGGGGTAAGCGGAGGCAGGAGACAGCGGCTCCGTATGCTCTTGCCATTGATGAGACAGGTTCTCAGGATGTGGCCCTGCTGGCCTGACACTCAGCACACAGTCCAGGCTTTGCCTCAGACCTGTGGGGACCCTCTTGCTTTAACACTTCCTTTCCTCTATTACAGGCGTTTGCCACCACATCTGGCCAATTGCAGTCCGCTGGATGGGACAGGTGAGGTCTCTTCCCAGCCCCACAACCCTGGAGCATCATTTCCAGCCTTGGAAGAAGACTGACCGGGATGGGAGGTGGGACCTGAGGGCAGGGCAGAGCCTACGGGAAGGCTCTTAGGCTCTAGTGTCAAGGAGGGGTCAGCCCCTAAGAACCATGCCTTGGGCTTCTCCAAGTTAGTCATACTAACTGTGTCAGAAAGGTGAGCCTGCCTGTGCCTGGCTGGCCTCAGATCATCCTGTGACTTCTAACCTGTGCTATGACAATGAGGATGGCACTATCTCTGCTCTCTCTCACTGGTAACTTGTTGAAGTTTGGTCCTGGTTCTTCCTCTCAGCCCCATGATCCCAGAAATAAGACTCAGATTCAAAACACAAATACCTTGGCCATATGGCTAGGCTCTCCTCTAACTAGATCTTAACTTAACCCATTTATTTTAACCTCCATTCTGCCACGTGGCTGCTTACCTGCGCTCAGGCACCATGCGTCTGTATTCTTTCTTTCTCCCGGATGTCCCATCTTCTATTCACCCTTTCCTACAAGCCATAGGCTTTTTTTATTGACAGGTGATGCATCCAAACAATACACAATATATTCTCTCTACAATAACTCGATTGCCTCTCCACCCGTCCCACAGGCAAGTCTTTCTGCAGCTTCTTCAGAAGTGTGTGGGGCTACGCTGGGCCTTAGCTCAGTCCAATATTGGGACCATTTTGTCCTAAACTTAATATTGTTTTAGTATGGCTTGCTGCTTATTTTTGTGTTGTGAAATCTGATTATGTCACTTCTATAAAAGTCTAAGCAATTATTTTTTAATTCTGCAGACTATGTTACTCTAATCAACAGAAATCAGCAAATAAATTTAATATTCTGCATGCTACAGAGTTCTGTTAAAAATATGATAGGTTATTAGTGCAAACTGAGAGGCGCATATTGATGACAGCAGCAGTTTTTACAGTCTGAACTCTGAAGTTTGGATTCTAAGAGGGGATGGTTAAGCCAGAGGACAGGTCACATCTGACTTCTCTTTAAACACTCAGAAAAATAATATGCTAGCCATTTGCCTCCTCATCTGAGTTCCTGGAAGTAACTGGTCCTTTCTCTTGGCACTTAGCAAGCACTGTACTGAACTAGCGCTCAGTACTCATTTAATAAGGGAGAGACGAGGGGTGGGGTTTCACACTCCGCCCCTTTCTGCCAACCTCTGTGCTGTCTATACCCTTCACTATGATTCCTGGCCGACTCGACAACCCTCCACATCCCCAGACAAAGCCATTCTTTTTTTTTTTTTTTTAAAAGATTTATTTATTTATTTATTATATGTAAGTACGCTATAGCTGTCTTCAGACACTCCAGAAGAGGGCGTCAGATCTTGTTAAGGATGGTTGTGAGCCACCATGTGGTTGCTGGGATTTGAACTCTGTGACTTTGGAAGAGCAGTCGGGTGCTCTTACCCACTGAGCCATCTCACCAGCCAAAGCCATTCTTGATGCTCACTATATTGTGTCTGTCTGTCCCTAAGAGGTTATGAGTCTGTTTTGGCCAGGGAGTCCTGTCCACATAGATGTGTCTCTGCCTGGTTCTTTGAATAATAGTGAGTGAGTGAATGGATGGTTAGTGAATACTTGTATGCTGTTCTTAACAACTTCATTAAGATACATTCACATATAAAATCCAACCATTTAAATAGTTCAGTGGTCCTTGTTAGTCTGTATGCAGTAATTCACTTCCTCGTCCAGCTGTAGGCAATGACCCCACCTCTCTGTTCAAATGTATGTAATAAGCACGCTGAGCTTCCAAGGTGCTGCGGGTTCTTCATCAGAGTCTGGTTCCACAGGTCTCCACTTCTTTGTGTAGAAATAAGACCAATGGGGGGAGGGGGGGTGGTGACAGAGTCACGTGACAGTCCCCAGGAATCAGTCTCTGGAGACCAGCACCAGGGTGCAGGTCTGAGTTATCGCCCAACACCTAAGCTTATATACAGTGTTTGAGCCAATCCCAAGCCCCTAAATCCTCAACCAATCATATCTCACCACATCATCACTATGTCCCAATGAAAGCCCTGGCTGACGTGGTAATTCACCTGTTAGGACTTCCATGAAAATGCGGGAAGCAGCCACTGCCCTGGCTTCCATTCCCTTTTGCTGCCTCACTGGCATCCTGGGAGCCATCTTAGATCTAATGCTATATAGTGCAGATCAGGACTCTGAGGAGTTACAGGACCCTGTGCAGGCCCCCCTCCCCTTCTCCCCTTCACCCCCTGCTCTCCATCCCATGTTTTCCTTAGCAAGGTTGACTTCCATGTCCTCCTCATTTGTGTCTGTCTGTCCTTTCTTCATTCCCTCTTGACTCCCAGTCAGGTCAAGTCCCTGGAGCCATGCTGGGTTTGGTGGCAGACAGTCTAACCGGAGGTGAGGATGAGGGAGGAGATGCATTTTGGGAATAATTAGTCTCAGTTGGTCTCTGTAGCTACAGGAATCAGGAAAGAGTGTGCCGGGGCTGGAGAGATAGCGCAGTGAAGAGCACTTGGTGCTCTGGCAGAGGACTCGGATTCTGTTCCCAGCACCCCCGTGGTGGTTTGCAACCATCCATAACTCCAGGTGCGGGGAAAGGAGTGTGAAGAGGATGCTTTCTCTAACACTGAATGTGGTTTTCACAATTATGAAATCCACCACAGGATGATGCAAAGCAAAGGCCTCACCAGATGTACCTCCATCCCAGGCTCCTCCGCAGACACAAATCTCTTTGTGATAAACTGCTCAGTCTCCGGTATTTATTCTATTACAGCGACACAAGACAACCAATAAGACACTATCTGTATTTCTGGGCCTCGATCTGGGCAACTTTTTCAGAAGCTCCATGGTGTGTGCTTATAAGTGTGAGTGTGCATGCACGTGCGTGCGTGCGTGCGTGTGTGTGTGTGTGTGTGTGATGTTGCACATGACTGCATCCTAGTGTACTTTCTTTTTTTTTTTTTTTAAAGATTTATTTATTTATTTATTATGTGCGAGTACACTGTAGCTGTCTTCAGACACTCCAGAAGAGGGCGTCAGATCTTGTTAAGGATGGTTATGAGCCACCATGTGATTGCTGGGATTTGAACTCCGGACCTTTGGAAGAGCAGTCGGGTGCTCTTACCCACTGAGCCATCTCACCAGCCCCTAGTGTGCTTTCTATGGCATAAAGAAGCCTGGGGGGTAGAAAGGGTTTAGCTCACCTTACAGTTATAATAGAAGGGAAGCCAAGGCAGGGAGCTGGAACTGAAACCCAGAGCGTGAAGGAACCGCTTACTTTTCACAGGGCAGCAGCCAATCATTAATCAAGAAAATGCCTCCGCAGACTTGCCTACAGATCAGTCGAATGGAGGTGGTTTTGTCAGTTGAGGTTGCCTTCCCTTGGATGATTCCAATTTGTGTCAAGTTCACCCTCCCAGCCCCCCCCTCCCACCCACAGGTTGGCTCCGGCCAAGACTCCAAATCAGACACACAAACAGGGGAACAGTGCTGTAGTTCCCAGTCATTGTTTGGGAACAGCCAAGCTAGGAGTGAGAGCCCAGGGCAGAGCCCCTCCCCCAGAGAAGGAATTGAAGCTTGCCAAAGGGAGGGAGCTCCGTAGCAGTTACAAGAGGGTCTAATATCGGGACCACACTCCACTGTTGAGATGATTGCGGATCTCAAAAGACTTTAGGGGCAGGAGCTGGGAGATCGGTGGACACGGATCACCCTATTAGACATGAAAGCAAATGTTATCCAGATGTAATGGCATGCATCTGTAATCTCAGCCCTCAGAAGGCTGAGGCAAGAGGAGCAGAAGTTTGAGGTCAGGTGGGCTGTTTGGAACTAAACAGTACATATTAAATAATATTTACGTAAACCATATTTTACTTACTGTTTTTAAGAGGATGAACATGCCTCCTCCCACTTAGCACACTGCTGGTGAACACGGGGTGAAACCGGCGTGCTCTCCAAACCACAAGGCTGGTTTGTTATCGTGGGTGGGGAAGCAAGGCAAGAGGAGTCCTTGCCTCCGGGAGGGAGAGACACGGGCACATGAAGGTACCAACGAGGCTTTGAGATGGCTTTGAGTGTTCGTGACCTGGGCGTCAAGATCTGTGAGTACAGCAGTGGTTGGCAATCCCTTGAAAATGCTCCTCATTTAGTCAAGGGGCTCAGGCTACAGTTCAGCTGCATCATCACCAGACAGCCGCATCCTGCTGAACGTGAGGGTTCCATGCGGAGCATTAAAGAACATAGGTGCTGGTCTCCCAACCCCCACCCCCGCTTGGATGCCTGAATCTCTGGAGGTAGCCCAGGCCTGGGAATAAGAAGCATTGAGAGTTCCCAACCGGAATTTCTAGACTTTTCCCGTCAGTTCACCTACCGACCACAAGATGGTGCCCTCGTCATGGGAAATGGCTGAAGCCCACCAACCGAGCAACAGTTTCTGTAGTCAGCGGATTTCAGGACATCTCCCAGCCTGTGTCCTTGGAGTGAGGCTGAGGGCTGCGGTCCTTGCTCCTCGGTATGAAACCTCCAGGGCGGCTGCGTTTTCAGTTTCGCATTCCTCAAAGATGGATAATTTACAATAGTCATGGATGGAACCTTTCCGATCATGTTGTCAGCCCACTACCCAGTTAAGCCTCTACCATCTGCCACAAGCTTGCTATTCAGAACACTCCTTTGGAAGAAAATTGAGGGGCTGGAGAGATGGCTCAGTGGGTAAGAGCACTGACTACTCTACCAAAGGTCCTGAGTTCAAATCCCAGTAACCACATGGTAGCTCACAACCACCATCTGGTGCGTCTGATTATGTATAATAATAAAGACATCTTTAAAAAATAAGAGCCGGGCGCCGTTCGAGGCCAGCCTGGTCTACAGAGTGAGTTCCAGGACAGCCAGGGCTATACAGAGAGACCCTGTCTCAAAAAAAAAAAGAAAAAATAAAGAAAGAAAGAAAGAAAGAAAGAAAGAAAGAAAGAAAGAAAGAAAGAAAGAAAGAAAATTGAGACGAGTCACTTAGGAAAACCCAGTACAAGGGTTTCCTGGTTCTAAAAGACTGCAGACCACCTAAGGTCACGTAGGTCACAGTCAGTGCTGAGGAAGACCTCCCAAAGCTGAAAGACTGGCTGCTGTGGTGGATGAGTCCTGGGAGTCCTCCAGATGCTGGCCCAGCATGAGGACAGACTCAAGGCCAGACACACTCAAACGCTGAATTGGGAAATATTGGCCCCACTCACTTGGGTTTTTTTCACGTGTGAATTTTACAGGTGGGGAAAGGAAGTGTTTAGAAGTTAGTGCCAAGATGTGGCCACGGAGCCTCGGCAGTCATGAGCTCTCTCCTCAAGGACCCATGTTCAGTCCCCAGCACCCACATGACAGCTCGCAACCATCTATACCTCCAGTTCTAGGGGATCTGATTCCCTCTCGTGACCTTTGAAGGTTCCAAGCATGTACAACAGGGTGCACATACACACGCAGGCAACACACCCATGTAATATATAATATAACATGTAATGAATGTATTTAAAATGCAGGTACACTAGGAATGTCATATAAAATTATTTTGGTGCTATATGTAGAAGGTGTACGTGAAACTTAATTGATTTTCTGTTTAAGTTGTAGTCTCATTCAAATGCCCCACGTCTAAGGAAGACTCAGCGTCCAGCCCGCTCTGGCCCCGGGCATCTGAGTGCTTGCTGAAGGATCCCACCACTCATTTCCTTTTGGTCTGGCTGCCATGTTGTTTTCTGGTTTTCTCTTTTTCTTGCATGCTGACTTGTGAGACAGACCTTGGGAAGAGAACAGGATGCTGATGGATCATTTCCTCCTGCCCCCTGATATGGAGGCAGAACTCTCACAGGGGCCTTCCAGCACTCCTCTCTGAACCCCACTCCCAACTGATACAGCCCCTTCCACCAGTGCCTCCCCAACAAGGCTTGGGGAGCTGGGGGTCTGGAGGGACAGAAGGGAACGGGAGTCGTGCACCCTGCAGTAATGCAGGCAGAACATGGTGTTTTTAAAAGCTGTCTAACCTCTTCAGTAGCAGGGTGACAAGCCACCTACACTGGGCATTGCCTGACCTCGGGCATGAGGCTGATCTGGCTGTGACCGGCCACATGCTGATCACTAGGTGGGTTTGGCTGACATAGCTGGGTTGGTAGGTGGCCCCTGCTTTCCCTCTTCAGTCCGTGCGTCCTTCCTGAAGCTTCTCCCCGTTGAAGACAACCTTCTCCAGCAAGGCTGCCCTGCTGTAGTGTGCAGAGAGCTGAGGGTTTCTTGGAAATCTCCAAACAAGCTTTTAAGGTCCAAACCTGGACCTTGAACAAAAACTGGAGTGGGGGCACTGTGCCACCAATACCACACACTCGTGGACAGTTCCTTTTTCTGTCAGTCCTCTGTCCATCTGTCTATCCATCTACACTGACTTTTTTATTAAGTTTTAAGAAATGTGGAAAGTAAAAGCTAAGCTTTAGAATTGGGGCATGGCTGAGTGACAGATGCCTGGCATGTGAGGCCTTGGGTTGAAACCTCAGCACTGTGCACAGAGACCTACACAGAGGCACACACACACACACACACACACTCACACACAGACCTACACAGAGGCACACACACACACACACACAGACCTACACAGAGGCACACACACACACA
>NC_034598.1:8535628-8558074 GCF_900095145.1 Mus pahari
ATCTATCTACTTCTATCCATCCATCCATTCATCTGCCACCCACCAATCCATCTATCTACCCACCGACCCATCCATCCATCCATCCACCCATCCATTCATCCACCCACCCATCCACCATGAACATGCATACAGCTGCACCACATTTAACTTTCAGAAGCCCTAACTCAGACTTTTCCAATGCTTGGCTTCTCTGATCATCTATCTCCTTGACATAAAAGAGTTAATATCTAAAATAGAATGTGGACAGATCATTAAATGACAAATAGCCTCATGGAATGTCTTTACGTTGATGTGAGGCACATGATTGACTACTCTCTAAATAGTTGATTTTCACATCACGGGTATGTGTGTAAGGTGTGTGTGTGTGTGTGTGTGTGTGTGTGTGTGTGTGTGTGTGTGTGTGTGGTGAGTACAGGCATGGGTGTGGCAGTCAGGACAACACTGAGAAACTGGTTCTCTCCTCCAGCTCTGGGTCCTGGGGATTGAACCACACTGTCACGGCTGTGCCGAAAGCTTCTTTTGTCTGCTGAACCATCTCACTGGCCCAGAATTTAAGATTCTCTTCTTTAAAAAACAAAACTTATTTTTTAATTTATGTGTATGTATGTTTGTGTGGGTAGGTGAGCATGTGCATGTGGGTGCCCCTGGAGGCTAGAAGAGGGCATCATGTCCCTTGGAGTTAAGTCGCAGATTGTTTCACACCACCCAATATGGGTGCTAGGAATTGAACTCTGGTCCTATGTGAGATCAGCGAGCATTCTTAACTACCAGCCCATCTCTCCAGCCCTTTAAAATAACTGCAACCCAATTCCCTTTGGTGATAAAACTCGGCAAAGATGGATTTTACTTAAATGAATCAGACAAGTTCAATGAAGGAAAAGCCAACTTTTATTTATAGAAGCTTTATCAAGTGTCCTTTCCAGTTTCCTACGAGGCCCAACTCTGTGACTCGGGATCAAGGACAGGGAGTGGACCCTGTAGTGCAAGCAGACGCTAGTGAACAGAGTGGGGACCTTGGGTGATGGGGGGAGGGTCCACGCTGCTGTGGGTGTGGCCCTGGTTCTGCCTCCTCCAGCGCTCGACCAATCAGGATCCTGGAACCTGCCCCACTTTGGCTGTCAGAGGGGAGACCTGCCAATTAGCTGGAATTTCCCGGGGATTTATAACCCTTGTCCTCATGGGCTCGGGCACTGCCTGCCAACCTGGATCTGTGGGTTAGAGCTGAGGAAACCTCAAGGCCCAAAGGTTATTGCCATTCCTAACCAACTAACACGGGAACACAGAGGCCAGCGCTTCAGTTTATGATCAGAAGGCTTTGTTTTAACCTGAACAGTAGGACGCCACCTGTTTCTTACAGCGAATGTATTTCTGAGGTGTGACTGTTGTGCAGCTGAAGCTGGGAGGTGCGCACATATCCGCATTCTCTGCCTGTGCGTTCATGATTCAGACAAAGCAGACATGTCAGGGCTTGCAGTAATCTTCAAGAGTTATGATTCCACTTTATAAATAATCGCGGATCTACAAAGGAGAGACAGACTTCTTCAGTGTGTCCGTCCACTGCCACAGACTCAGCAGTCCAGAGGGCAAAGTGCATTGATGATGACGAAATGATCCCGTCAGTCTCAGTGATGCAGTGACGTCTCACTGTCTCACAGCCCTAACCAGTCGCTTTTTCTTTTTAATCGTGTGAAAGTGACAGTTATTTCCTGCTTCTGTCCCCTTCAATCCAGTACTGCTCCGTCTGCATCTCTGTGAGCCGGGAAATGGTGCGCTGAAAGGCGAAGATTTCCTCCTCCCCCGTAAACATGGAGAGCCCGGCTGAGTCCTGTGAGCAGAACAGACCGACAAAAGCCAGCCCCTGAGAGAACCGTCACTCAGAAGGAAGACTTGAGAAACAAATCCTGGTTTAAAGAAACCTTCACTCTTACCGACTTAGATAATATATTTTTCCATAGGTAACCTCTCAATGAGACTAAAGTATCCACTGATCTAAACCAATAGATAATCAACAGAACCAGGAAGAAAAAAAGGAATATCAGCTCAAAGCCAAGTACAGAAGGCTTTGCTCAGAATGGAAGTTCGCTGTAAATCCTAAAGGAACATGCTAGAAAGAAATCTCTCTCCAAAAGCAACCAAGAGCAAAAATGATAATTTTGCCAGGCACGGTGATTTGCCCTCTAATCCCAGAACTCCATAGGCTAAGACAGGAAGATTGTCAATTGAAAACGACACTCTGCCTTACCCTTCCACCCCACCCCACCTCAGAGAGAGAGAGACAGACAGACAGGCAGGCAGACAGACAGACAGAGATGAGCAGCTCTAATAATTTAGGAAGTTTTCAAGGAGCCCTTTCTAGACTGAGAGGCTGGGAGGTTCTGTGGCCCCTGGCCCTGGAGAACCTGCCTGATCCGACTTTGTAAAGAGTAGAGCTGCTTTGGTCCTCTGTGGCCAGTATTTAGTATCTGCTGAGGGGTATGCTGGGAGCCTTCCGCTGTGGCACCAGGCAGCACCCTTAGGACTGGGAGTGTCAACATGGCGTGTGGTCATGAGGATGGCTTTGGATTTTCCTTTCTCTCCTTGGGGGTTTGCTCTTAAATTCTTCCAGAGAAAATTTCTATGCTCCTAAACCCATCTTCCCCACTGGGTCCCTGTGACTCTAGGACTCCGAGGTCACATTCCCTGACTTCTCCATGGTGGCCTGAGCTCACTTGGGCCCATGTTTGAACCCTGACTCTTGCAAACATGTTAAGAGCGTCTGTGAGAAACTAACTTGACTGACTAGCCCCTCGGGTACATTCCTTGACATCAACAAGGACAATGACTGTATAATAGGCATTGCACTTTGAGAGGCAACATTGCTGTAGCTCTCACACAGGGGTTTTAAACAGTTAATCCTATACCACTATAGTCTGGATGTTTGTATCTTCCAAAAGGTCCATGTTGAAACCTTAGCCCTTCTTGGAGAGATGGCTCAGTGGTTAAGAGTACTGACTGCTCTTCCAAAGGTCCGGAGTTCAAATCCTAGCAACCACATGGTGGCTCACAACCATCTGTAATGACATTGGTAAAGAAACCTTAGCCCTTCACCCTCAAAGGAGTGATGTTATGTGACAGAGCCTTGGGGCTCTGCTGATTAACTCGAGAGTGGGGTCCTCAAGAATAGCAATGGTGTCTTCATAAAAGAAGACCCAGGATGACCCTTCCTTCCTTCTGCCACATGAGGCATATGACAAAATAACTTGACCTCAGACTCAGAACTGTGAGAAACAGCTTCCATGGTGGATACGCCTATATGTTACGCTATTTTGCCACAGTGGTCTGAAGAGTAGGTCACATAAAACAATCGTGTTTTCAAATTTTACCCAAGGATGAAAAATGTCTATTCAAGTGGACAAGAATTTAATGTTGGGCCTGGAAGAATGCTGTTCCCACTCTTGGCAGTTAAGTTTTTTTGAGATTTAATTATTTTTTTTATTTTACATGTATGAGTGTCTTGCCTGCACGTGTGTCTATACACCATGCAGCACAGAAGCCCCAAAAGTGCATCAGATACCCTAAAACTTGTTAGCTGCCATGTGGGGACTAGGAATTGAACCCAGGGCCTCTGGAAGAGCAATCAGTGCTCTGAACTACTGAGCCATCTCTCCAAACCCAGTGCTGACAGTTGAACTTTTGACTAATAGGTTAATGCTTCCATAGCTGATCAATATACCCCTAACGGAATCCTTCTGATTGGCCTGGGATGAATCCAGAGTTCAAACTCCAGAGAAACCCCAGACCACATCAGTCTGTTTCCTGTGCCCCTAAGCCTGGCACCCAGAGGTGCTTTCTCCGTTAAGTGTTTCCTTAATGAAAAGTCTGGGACTAAAGCATACATTTCTTTTTAAAGCTGGGACTTGCTAGGTTCTCTGGGGGACTCTGTTTCTGCTATGTGACAATGGAGCGAAGGATTACACAATCAAAGGGGGCTTCAAGGTAAGACTCAATGTGCTGAAACTGAGTCAGAGCCGGCTAGACAGCATGGTTCGATGGCTAACTCTACACTGCATTCCTTCTGCAAAGTGTGGCGTGCATCGGACTCTAAACCATTGAGCCATTTTATAGTAAAATGAAATGAAGTTAGTATCACCTACCTGGCTCAGCCCCAAATCGTCCATCAGGATTCTGCTCTGGTCCGACTCACTGTCAGGATGCTGATGCAGAAACAAGCTTGAGATGGGAGCTGAAGCGGAGCAGATTATGCGCACCTGAACCAGGAAGAGAGGACTGTGGGACTCTGCTCACAAGATAAAACTTGTCTATCACATAAGCAACTTGGGTCTTTGCCTTTACAATGTCTGTGGGTTTTCCCTAGTAGCTGTACTTATGTGATGTTTGAAAACCACATAGCACTTACCAAAGCATCAAAGGTCCACACAGCTTAGACCATGCTGTGAAGCAGACAGCAGGGCCTTACACAGGGAACCCCAGGCCTGTGGCAGTCTCAGTCCAGACCCCGGGCCTGGCGGTCTTCCTTTATGTCTCTGGTTTGAATGTCTGAGGCCCCTCCAAAGCTCATGTTCAAAACCTCCCAATACAGGACTAGTAAGGGGGATGGGGGCCTGGGGTCATGATAATTCCACAAAGATCTGCCTGAATCCTTTTCTCTGTATAATATTTATTTTCAGTCATGTATGTCGGTGAGTGGGTACATGCATGGGTGCCTGTGGAGCTCAGGAGAGGGTGTGGAATCCCTGGAGCTGGAGTTAGAGGCAGTTGTAAGTGCCCAAAGTGGGTTTGGGTTCTCTGGAAGAGTCGTACTCATTCTGAGCTGTGGAGTCATCTCTCCAGACCTTTTTTCTATTAGCATCCTGCAGGGCACTCTTCAAATAGAATTACATCAATTTCCTCTCATTATCTCAGTATTAGGTGAGTGGGCCGACATGATCACAGCTTGAAAACAGTTCATGTCTTTTATAATATTTTATGTCCATTAGTTTATCACTCTTGTTCAGGTAATTTTGTTCTTTCAGGTAGATGTAGCTCAGGCTATCCCCTAACCCATGATACCCCTGCCTCTTCCTCCCACACAGCAGGATTACAGGCATGTACACCATGCCCAGCTCCCAAACATATCCCTCCTGATGTTTATAGAGCCCAGATTTGTCATGAGCCTTTCAAAAATCGCCATTCAAGTAAACAGCCCATCCCTTAAAGCAACATGCTGGCTTCAGCACTCGCACCCCATTTACTAAGTCCTTCAATCACAACTGGTACTCTTTCCATTACTTAAATGGAATGTCCTTTTTCACAAATCTTCATGAATACATTCTAGAATAATGTCTGCTTAATGCTCTCAATTTCTGAAATAAGATAATTCTGACCGTACTTTAAAAGAGAATAAAATCTCTAAATATGTGGTTTAGTTAGAATAAATGTCCGGGTACTTTGAGTATTCTGTCAGACACTGCCAGGTAAAGCTTTTATTCCTGTAAAGAAGTGAGAATCTGGGTCTCTCGAGTAGTAAAGGGACCTTATCTCCACAGGTATGAAGTCCAGGCTGCCTGGCCTTGGGCCCCCGGATGGCAACCACAGTGACTCAGTTGCATGCTGCCTGGCCCTGGTCCCCTGGATGGCGACCACGGTGTCTCAGTGCCACTGTCCTTCAGCTTGGCATCTTGCTCGGGATCACAGAGGTCGTTGAATGGATGAGTAGATGAAGCATTAAACTCTCCCACCTTCTGTCCTTCCTCCTTTCCTACAAAATCCTCTCAGCTTCAGAATTACTGCGTAAGTCTGAGCAAAGACTAGGCAGGGAGATCTTGTGTTGTTATAAAAAACAAACAAACAAACAAACCCAAAAATCGCTTAAACTATTTTTACTGTGGGTATCTTCTTTTGGGGTGTACATTGTGACTATAATCTGCCACACTTCTTCCTCACAGAATCATGAAAGTATCATTATTACCCTTTGCTTCTACAGAGAGAAGCTGAATCTCAGAGGCTGAGCCAGTCTCCAGACAGACAGCCTGGTGCCAGGCTTTGCTCCCTAACCACTGGGCTAGATGGCCTTTCATGGGCAGGCCTAAGACACAGGGATTAAAACCAGCACAGCATGCTGTCTCTTGCTGGTTAGTTCCTGGGTGGTGCTGGGAGATCACAGGGAACATTTCTGGAAGGCAAAGGGTCATTCATTATTCTCGGGCCGACAGGTGAGCACTGACACTCAGACTGGCGAACACAATCTACTTGTGGGATAATAGGACACAGATGTGGCAGAGAGCAACTTGTAACGGAGCTTGACACTACCGCAGTGAGTAATGGAGCAATAAAGGAGTTAGCACATCTGGGATTCTGGCCCAGGTCATCTGACTTCACAGCCCTCTGCTTAGCGCTGGGAACGTGGTGTCCATCCTTACCTTGAAGTCATAGAAGTTATCAATGAGAGTGATGAATCTTCGCGCTTGCGTCCTCTTCACCAGTGAAAACTGCGGAATGTTTCGTATGATTACCGTATCAAAATTCTTTGATAATTCCAAATAGTCACTTGCTCCAAGTGGCTGTAGTAAAACAGAGAGAAGGGAGCGATGGTCATCTTTGGAGTCACTTATTTGGAAAGCTTGTCACAGAGGGATCTAGATGGTAACTTTAGGGTGACTAGACCCGATGAGGCAGTTTCTGAAGGCCAGGTAAGGACACAGGCATGTACATGACAAATTGTAGGGGCCCTTGCCTTCCTTCCATCTTCCCTGGTTGGAGTTTCCATCTCCAGACCTTGTGCCTAAGCCTGGCTGAAACCAGAGCATTCTCTTTTGCCACTGAAAAGCTCCAGGCTTCTCCTGGAGAGGGGGAATTTCTGGTTTAACCCTGATTCTCTTCCAAGGGCCTCTCCTGCTGAGAGGAGCTCATCTGCCTGCTCTGCATACTGGGCCCTTGGGGTACTTTGTGTGGTCTTTCTCATCTCTGCCTCACAGAATTATGGGGACTAGGTGAAATAGCACTCAGTACAGAGGCTGGGGCATGCCTCCAAGTCTAAGCCATTTTTGTTGTTTTTGCGAAAAGTGTCTATGTACTCTAGGCTGGCTGGAATTCACTGCCTAGCTCAGGCTGTCTTGGGAATTACAGTGATCTTCCTGCCTCAGCCTCCAGCATAGGGGGATTGGAGGTGCACCCCTCTGCCAGGCTTGGCCATTTTCGTGATTACTATTTTGAACTCAAGTGACTCAGCTGAGGCCAAATGAGCCCGGTATGTAAAGACATGTCATTCCCAATGGGAACTGACTAATGTCTGCAGCCCCCAAACCATAGGGCAGCCTTGTGCATTTGCCTGACAATAGAGTCACAGCAGGGGACCCTGGGGGCCCATGGAATCACAAGTCAGGGAAAGGCCAAATGGTGTGCTAGCTCCAGAGAACGGCTTCACAGCCCGACTGCTCCAAAGCTACACATCTCTTTTGAAATCAGTTAGGGTCATCTCCCCTTCTGTAAATCAGAAAGCATATGCAAAGAATATGAAAAACCTCATGCTTGGGATGTGGTTCTTATAATTAAGCTGGTGGTTTGTACATAGATGTGAGTTTTTTTATCAAACCAACCACGATCAGAGGTGTGCTGGAGTGCCGGGGGCAACTGGAAAGCAGGGTTGTGCTCACTTGGCTGTCTCACAAACTGCACACTTTTGTCGGTAGGTCCTGCGTTTGCCATTATATTAGCAAATATCCCCCTCCCTCATATCAGGAAAACAGTTCTGTGCTCACTCACATAAAGAAAGTAAAGTGTATTACAGGCTCCCTCTTCTGTAGAAACAGCAGTCGCCGAGGAAACGTGAAGTTGCTCTTAAGTGTCTGCAGCCCCGGATGATGGAAATGTTCAAGAGGACGGTGCTGACGGTGCTGACGGCTGCGACACCGTGGGCTTGCGCTAACTCCCTGCCAAACTACCCACAGCTGCAGTGGTGAAGTCTGCGTTCATTTCACTTTACCACGTTAAAATAAATATCGTCCTGAGTGAGGTAACCCAGTCACAACAGAACACACATGGTATGCACTCACTCATAAATGGATATTAGCCCAAAAGCTTGGAATACTCAAGATACAATTCACAGACCACATGAAGCTCAAGAAGAAGGAAGGCCAAAGTGTGGATGCTTTGGTCTTCCATAGAAAGGGGAACAAAATATTCATGGGAGCAACTATGGAGACAAAGTGTGGAGCAGAGACTGAAGGAAAGGCCACCCAGAGACTGCCCCACCTGGGGATTCATCCCATATACAGCCACCAAATTCAGATACTATTGTGGATGCCAAGAAATGCTGCTGACAGGAGCCTGTTATAGCTGTCTCCTGAGAGGTCCTACCAGAGCATGACAAATACAGAGGTGGATGCTCACAGCCAACCATTGGACTGAGCTCAGGGTCCCCAATGGAGGAGCTAGAGAAAGAATGGAAGGAGCTGAGGGGGTTTGCAGCCCCATAGGAGGAACAACAGTGTGAACTGGCCAGACCCCCCAGAGCTCCCGGGCACTAAGCCACCAAGCAAGGAGTATACATGGAGGGACTCATGGTGCCAGCTGCATGTATAGCAGAGGATGGCCTTGCTGGGCATCAATAGAAGAGGTCCTTGGTCCTGTAAAGGATTGATGTCCCAGTGTAGGGGAATGGAGGGCAGGGAGGTGGGAATGNGTGGGTGGGTAGAGGAACACCCTCATAGAAACAGGGAGAGGGGGATGGGATAGACGATTTCTGGGAGGGGGGAAAGGGGATAACATTTGAAATGTAAATAAAGAAAACATCCAATTAGAACAAAAAATATGTTAGGCCATAGATAGAGAACAAGATTACTTCCTTCTTTATAAACACCAGAAAGAATAATGGAACGAACTAATTAGTGAAGACTTCTCCAAAGGAAGTAAGCACCAATAAAATGGATTTAAAATATAAAGTGGGAACTTGTGAGCTGGCGCAGGGCTTGGTTGGTGGACTGAGTACCTCACATGCAAAAATCCCCGAGTCCCATCCAGCACTGTGGAAAGCCAGCGCGGCGACCCCTGGGTCTCAGCACTTGGAGGGTGGAGGAGGAGGAGCAAGCCAAGGTCAGCCAGGGCTACACAGTGAGCTTGAGGTTGGCCTCAGACACTTGAGGCTCCATCTCAAAAAACCATGAAAAAAGGAAAACAGGCCAGGTATGATGGTGCACGCCTTTAAAATTCCAGTATTGGGAGGCAGAGAGAGGTGAATCTCTATAAGTTCAGGACAGCCTGGTCTACATAGTAAGTTTCAGGATAGCCAGGGCTATATAGAGAGAAAAAAAAAGAAAGAAAGAGGGTTTTCGATTAGTAAATATTTTACATAGTGGCTTTGTTTAAATGTCTATAACACTGAAAGGAAAATCTGGGACTGACTCTGGTGAGCTACATGCGTGCTTATTAACTAGAAGTGTTATTTCATCAGACAAGGCAGTTGAGGGGTTGGAGATGCTGGCCCCATTCCTTGCAGTCAGGCGGCCTTGAGCAGACTGCTCTGAAGTTTGGTTTGTTGAAGTGAAGGAGATTCCACCTAGCAGGCTTGTCCTGAGGACTCAATGTCTTGACTACCGAATAAATGCTCAGGAAATGCTGGTTGCTTACAGATTCACGGAAAAGGGCACGTGGGACACTCCTTAGCATGCCACATTCAGTGCGCAGCTATGACCCAGTAACAATTCAGTAATCCTTTCATGAGGTCATGAGATCATGAGGTCATGAGGTCATGAGGTCAGGTAGCCTCAGTGAGGGAATAGCTGTACTGACCCAGTCTGTCCTTCAGGAAAGGACACTGCTGCCTCCACTCTTCCTACCATGCTCCACATGGCCTCTGCCCATCAAGTCATATGTAGGTGACAAACAGTTTCTGTACCAGACTTTGTCCTCAATGCCCGGCCAGGGGTGGAGCCCAGGCCTCCACAATGCTCGCCCTAACATGGTACATAGGATGTAGGAAGTGCTTAATATTTATGAAATGAGTAAGTAGAGAGATGGACTGATAACATACAAGCCTACCAAGGGAGAAGGCCAGCTCTTTAGAACTCTTTGGTCTACACACACACACACACACACACACACACACACACACACACCGGATTTTACTATGTAGCTCTGGTGACCGAGACTTTGCTCAGTCAATCAGGCTGGCCTCAAACTCACAGAGATCCATCTGTTACTGCCTCCCGGGTGCTGGGATTAAAGGTGTGCACCACCATGCCTAGCTGCCCGGTAATTGTTTCTCATTATATAACACACAGAATCAGATGTTTTCACTGAACCGCACATTGCTGATAGTGCGGTAAGCCACACAAATGGTATCACTTTTGATGTAGTCATCATGGAGACTACAGGAGACTATACATAGATAATGCTGCCATGCAATCCCTTGCTTTCTGGCATTCAGTGTTTAAAATGTTTGGAACTTTGGAACCATTCAATGTAATCTGAAAAATATTCTAGAAAATTACAAGTTAAAACCTCTGACATGTTTTTGGAGAGATGCAGGATGTCCATGTGGGGTGTGGACGCCTGGGAACGGCTCCAGGTGTTCCTGCTTGCTTGTCTATGCCCGAATGGACTGTGGTTACCCAACTATCTCTTACTAACATAGGAAGTGAAGGGATCTGCCCACTTTTCAACCCCAGTTTGTAATCCAGGGCCATTAGACAGTGGCATAAGACAGTTTCGAGTTCTAAGCTTAGGCCTCAGCACCTAAGGCTCTTGCATACCTAGATCAACTGCTGCAGAGAACGCAGAAAGGCTGATTGCCTTGATGAGAACGGACCCTGGACCAGCATAAAGCTGGCAGGTCCCCAAACAGACAAGAGTCCAGCTCTGATCAGCAAAACTGCAGATGCCAAAGCTAGTCCAATAGAGATCAAAAGAACATCCCAGCTGAGCGGAGCACCAGAGGGCAGGGGTAAATGCTATTGTTTTAGTCCACTGAGTTTGGGGAGGATTTATTATGTAGCAATAGCTAAATGAACCATGCTCACTATCAAGAGCTACTACAGAATTCTGTGTTCTCATTATTGATAACAAGTTCAGCACATGTAGAAAATTTTGGTCTAGATTTTTTAGTTCTACATTACTGTTAAAAAATATGTAAATATATATTCAGTGATTTATTTGATGCCACTGACTCCTGTATTGACTTCAAATTTTATGCCATACTATACATTTTATTTCCAGATACATAGAAGTCGAGTAAAACAGTTAGGAAATTCTGTAGCATCCTGATAGGATGCAGGAAGACTTGGGAGCGAATGACTGAAAGTGGAGAGTGGCAAGGAAAGAATGAACCGATGTGAAGAGAGCGTTAGGGGATCAGCATCTCAAGAGCACTCCAAAGGAAATATGAATGTGGGGTTTAAATTGACAATTCGCAGAACGAGAAATCTACATAAAGTGTAAGGGCTTCGAGACAAGAGAAGAGGAGCCATAATCCCTGAAGAAGGGTGACATGATAGCGACAGGCCATGTCTCACATACTGGTCTTGCAAAGGAAATAAACGGCTGCTCCGTGTCGGCAAGCACGTGACCACGCCTGCAGCTCACTGAGGACAGGGTCACCCACTTACTCCAGAAAACAACACGTCAGACTCAACCAAGAGCCCTTCACAAGGTATAAACTTGACTCAGCCACTTCTAGAAAACAGAGGGACAAAGTAATTGAGATCCGACAAAAGACTGTGTGTACAGGGACACTTGGGGCTGTGTGTGCACAGGGACACTTGGGGCTGTGTGTGCACAGGGACACTTGGGGCTGTGTGCACAGGGACACTTGGGGCTGTGTGCACAGGGACACTTGGATTGGTGTGGCCAAACTTGACCTTGATGGGAGAACTGAGTGAATAAGGAGACATGCAGATGGGACATTGCCAACAACAATGGTGTTCATAAAAAATACTTTACGGTATAGAAACACACCTATGAGAAACACTGAGTGGAAGAAGTGTAATGAAAGTTTACAGCTGTGGTAAGACCTGTGTTTTGCCCAAACTATGTAAGTAGGAAAGGGACAAGTACACTGAGCCTTGTGTTTAAAGAGTGTCGTCTTCTCCTTCTTCTTCTTCTTCTTCCTCCTCCTCCTCCTCCTCCTCCTTCTTTTTTTTTTTTGGTTTTTTGAGACAGGGTTTCACTCTGTAGACCAGGCTGGCCTTGAACTCAGAAATCTGCCTGCCTCTGCCTCCCAAGTGCTGGGATTAAAGGCGTGCGCCACCACTGCCTGGCTAAAGAGCTTCTTTTAAAAAAAAAAATTCTATATTTTACAAAAGAAGCAAAATGCATTATGACAAAAGAGAATAAAATTGAATGATGATGTTAAGCAAGGTTAAATATCTTTACCAATTCCTATTTATAATTTTAACACTATGTATATGGTGGTGGTGGTAGTGGTGTGTGTGTGTGTGTGTGTGTGTGTACATGCATGCTCACATGCATGATGTGTCTGAGTAGCCATGTGGAAGTCAGAAGACAGCTGTGGAGTTGGCCCTGTCCTTCCACCTTTAGCTGGTTCCAGGGATCAAACTCGGGCTTCCAGGCTCACACAAGTGCCTTCATCTGTAGTACCTCTACCCCCTATGCCATCTCACAGTTTCAGCTACCCAGTCCCCTGCGCTCCTCCCAGTATGTAAAGTCAGTGTGTAAAATATCTAGCACAAATACAAATACAATCACACACCATATGATGATGTTTTTGATCAACAGTGGGTTATATACAACAGGGGTCCATGAAATTATAAAGGAGCTTTCTGTACCCTTCCCACCCTTCCACACAAACACTTGCTCCTGTGTTCCAAGCATCTTTGGTATGTATTCAGTGCAGTGATCTGCTGTGCAGGTTGGCAGCTCAGGAACAATAGAGTCTCCATTGAGCCTATGCTTCCGTGAGCACATTCTACGGTGTTCACTTGACAAAACTGCTTACTGAAGCGCTTCTCAGAGCCCATACTGGTGTTAAGGAGTATGTGACTGCACTGAAAAACGTGAAAGGTTATAAATCTCCTTAGGTTTGCCATTGTCGCCTTTAATATATCACTGTACAAGACTGGGAGGCTCAGGGGGCTCTACTATCTTACCCTCTTCAGTCCCTAGCACAAAGGAACTGAGGCTTGCATTGTATGTAAATCATAAACACAAGACTTCCTCCAGCTGTCAACAAGCTCAGCATTGGGCAGTACAGGCAAAGGGATCAGGGGTTCAAAGTCATTCTTTGATATGTAGTAGGTTTGAGGCCAGCCTGGGTTAGGTGAGACTCTGTCTAAAAATATTCTACAAACAAAAGGCTTCTAAAACAATTATAACTTGGATGAAGAATAATACCAAATCCTGTAAGAACTCTGAAAGCACACTGACCTTCGACCACAGTAACATAAAATTAACCGGCACCCACGGGATGTGATGGCAGTTGGCAGAGACCTGTGCCTTTATCTTGCAGTAGCTCGTCCTCCTGTGTAAGTAAGCCACAGAATAGGATGCTTTCTGAAACCGTAACTGATATTGTGAATTCATGTGATGTGCCCTATGAATAATTAAAGCCCATGATTACTTCTGAGTACTAAATGGCACTTCACTTAGTAGTATCCTTGAGTATGTTATTCAAATAGCATTATCTACAGTGGATTCTTCTGATACATAATGATGACATTCTCCGTCTTTCTACCTGAACAATTAAAAAGTTTAATAGTCTTTGATGCGGCTGGTTATCTGGATAATTTTCGAGACAGGGACAATTAAAATCCACTTATTCGATGGTTTGTGCATTCCCCACTATTGTCTCAAACTCTTTGTCTCTGTGGAAACCTGATGGAAACTTAAGGAACTTTAAATCTATAATGAGTTTGCAAAGAGCGTTTGTTTTCCTTAATTACCGGGAGCGTACAGCTGCATCACACGTAGCAGTTTCTCTGGCAAACTTTGAGGAATAAAGAGCTCGCTTGCTGGCATCTTTCTCCCGTGTGAGGAATAGCACAGCTGTCTGCTTTGGGTTTGACCCTGGTGCCAGGAGTGGGGCTTTTCTCCATGCCCCGCCCCCAGCGCTGCCCCCCTGGCCTACAGTAAGCAGTTGTCCACTTCCCCATCCGCACGGGAGCTGTCGGCTTGAGGTTCTTTCTCCTGGCCTTACTTTAAAGCTCATTCTGCTCAAGTAGGATGATTATCGTGTCAGGCTGTCTAGATTCTACCATCCTACGAGTCACTCTTCATCCATTAGCCTTTTCTTTATAAATCTCTTGCAGCCATACTGAAGAGCATCTCATTAAACAAGTATGCATGGCATCTTGCTTTGTTTACAATAGGAATGGCCATACCTCAGTTCATAAAATACCCCAGGAATGAATGTTTGATGGCAGTTAGAGTGAACGTGGTCTTCTTAAGATCACATTAATTGATGTCACTAAACCACGGATAGCTGTCAAATTCCACATCTGTAATTAGAAAACAGGGCACTGAAATCTATTAGTAAAGTATTTCCCCAAGAGTCAGATGGGAGAAATCTCAGGAACATGAGACCATAAGCCCCAGCAAGGGAATATTTACTATGCTAGGACATTGCCCCAACTCTTACAGATTCTCTCCAAAGGTGTTCTTGAGCGTGCTGAGGAAAACACCCTCCTTTGTGAGTGTCATTTCAAGGTTGAAAGGCAAATTCTTTCGAAGTCTACCAGATCTAGCCCCTATTAGTGCTAATGCAGGACCCCTGGGAGTGGCATTCTAACAGTAAGCCTAGAGACACAGACCTATAAGTCTCGCCCCAGGCCGCACTGGCTAGGGCCATCATGTCTCAGTTTTTACTGATGGACTGGGCAGAGTGGGGAATCATGGGCGCACACTTGCATGTGCTCTACAACTGCACAGCATCTCTAGCTCAATCTCCCTAAGGGCCATGGTCTAAAGGCAGTTTAACACGATATTCAGCTGTTGGACACATCAAGTTATCTCTCTAAAATGATAAAGGACTAGCTAACCACACAAGCCAACTAGTACTCTGAAAAATATGAATCTGGATATTAGCAGCTGAGCAGATACTGAATTTTATATATATATATATATATATATATATATATATATATATATATATCAAGGGAAAGAAAAACAGTCTAAGTGTGCTAGAGTTATTTCATAAACTCATTTATTAAAATAACCCTATAACAATTCCTTCCTTTTTTTATTCAGAAAAATATTTTATCAGCTGGCTAGCCATTTTTATGAATGTCTCACACAGAGGACGATAGTATTTGACTGTATAGCAGATGACAAATTGTACAGCCAACACTGAAATGTTTCCATTTTTCCCCTGTTCATTTTTAAACGGAATGCGTTTAGCCAGACATCTAGGAGAGCGGTGAAGGAACTGAGGAATGAAGGAACATGTCCCTGCTCAAATGACAAGTCAGTACCTGCAGGGTAGCATGGCCACTTACAGAGCGGAGCCTCCTGATCATTCCTCAGCAGAGGGCAGCATTTGCTGTGTCTGTGAGAAGGAAGGCCAGCACTGGAAATGTGTCTGGTTCTGGGATCCTTCCAGAAATTTGGGGGATGGTTCACAGGATGCAAGATCAGGTTCTGGCCCCACCAGCAAAGGGTTTGCACAGGTATGTCAACCTGGGGGTAGCTGGGGTACAAGACAGGGAAAATGCCTTAGATAATGAACTTATGCTGAATCTCAGGATTCGAATGTCTGAACACGGCAAAGCTGTGCAAGTGCAGAGGTTTCCTTCCGTGTGTTTTGGTTGCGGCTAGATGGTTTGGGTTTTTGCCGTTGTTTGGTTTGGTTCTCCTTTGAGGGGGTGCACTGGGGACAAACTGATTCCTCTCAGGCTTGGATGTCTGAAAAGCGCAATCAGTCCTGGAAACAGAGTGCACACCTCTGTGAGTTATTATTCTCCCTCCCATTCTTCTGCTCTCCACGTCATCAAAGTACTGGGTAAAGACGTCCATTCATCTGAGCAAGGCTGAGTGCCTTGCCATGCTGCTGAGAATACAAAGGCCAAACCCTTCACACCACAAACAACACTATGAAGAGAATAATTCACATCTTCTTGCCTAGAAGACAACCTTGAATTATCTGCAGCCCAAATTTTATCAAAAGACAAACATTCAAGGAAACCCTGAACAGCCTTAGCCTGCCCATTTCTAAAACCTAAAACCTCTCCTGGTGTGAGCAATGTTCAGGGATGCAAACTTGTGGGACGTGGCTTTGACCACGTGAGGGATTTTTCTAGATTAAGTTAACTGAGGTGGGAAAGCCTACCAGGATGAGGACAGTGCTGCCCCATGGCTGGGGTCCTGGAAGCCCCAGAGCCTGCCTATCTCTGCCTCTTTCCTGCTGGGACCACAGTCGCATGCCACCAAGCCTGGCTTTTTGACAGAAGCGCTTAGGAGCAAACTCAGCTTCCTTGCACGGCAAGCACTCCACTGAGCTATGGCATCCCACCCAGGTGTCAAGACTTTGTGAGGAGTTTGCTTTCTTTTTGCTGTTGTTTTGTTGTTGGTGGTGGTGGTGTTGTTGTTGTCGAGACCATCTAGTGAGGCTCTGTGTAGCCCTGGTGGACTTGAAACTCACTATGCAGACCAGAGACCACAGGATCCTTCTACACCCACTCAAGAGCTGGGATCGCAGGCGTGTGCCGCGATGCTGGCCTATCAGTAATTTCCCTGTCATTTTAAATCTGGTATTAAGCAAATGTTTTCTAAAGGATTAGGTCTATAATTGTGTGTATGTGTGTGAGTGCACACCTGTGTGGGCACACATCTGTTGGAGTGCCCACACCTGGGTACATGTGGAGGTCAGAGGCTGACTCTGGCTGTCTTGTTTCTGCCCTGTTTACTGAACTAGAGTCTCCTGATGAACCTGGAGCTCTGACTGAGCTAGTCTAGACAGCTAGCTTCTCTAAGGAAGAACCTGGAGCTCTGACTGAGCTAGTCTAGACAGCTAGCTTCTCTCAGGAATTCCGTGCCTCCATCTCCACAACGCAAGGTTTATCCACCCACTAGTTCTTCTGTAGGTAACAGAGTCAGAATCCAGATTCCTGTCTACATGCATGGCAAGAAACTTTATCATCTGAGCCATTAGAAAGGGAGTCTAGGCCCTAGGTCGAGAGTATTTTAAGGTGTATTTTTAAATGCATTTTAAATATATTAAGGTTTATTTTTAAGGTTTTATTTTATATGCATGTTCAGAAGTGGGAGTGGGGTTTGTAGGACATGCATGTAAGTGCAGTTTTCCTTGTAAGCCAAAAAGGGTGTCAAATCCCCTGAAGTGGGAGATGGGTGGTTACGAGCTGCCAGGTGTGGGTGCTTAGAATTGAACTCGGGTCCTGAGTGACAGCAGCGTGGCTAAGTGCCACACCATCTCTCTAGTGCCAGGTCTAGAATTATTGTTTAAAATTTCCATTTCTTTCTTTTTTATATTTTCAATTTCTCATCTAAGATTTCTTATTTCTTCACTCATTGCTACTAGTATACTTTCCTTTATACATTTGAACACACATATAATGCCCACCTTTTGAGACAACTCTGGTTAGCCTAACACCTGCTGTGTAGACCAGGCTGGTCTTGAACTCACAAAAATCTGCTTGCCGCAAGCTACTTTGCAAACATTGTCTAGAGCTGGTGAGGTGGCTTAAAGGGTGAAGACACCTACCACCAAGCTCGACAGCTGGGCTCAATTTCTGGGAACCCGTGTGGTTAAAAACAGAGGGCTTACTCCATCACCCTCTGGTCTTCACACACAGCATGCCATGCAGACACCGCCTCCCCACTAATAAATAGGTGAAATTTTCAAAATATCATCTGTAATTCTGACATTTGTATCATTTCAGGGTAAGTCTTTGCTGGTTACCATCTGCCTCAGTCAGGGTTTCTATTGACCAAGGTGACTCTTCTTATAAAGGACAACATTTAGTTAGGGCTGGCTTACAGGTTCAGAGGTTTAGTCCTTTATCATGACAGTAAGCATGGCAGCATCCAGGCAGGCACAGTGCTGGAGGAGCAGAGAGTTCTATAGCTTGTTCCTTACACAAACAGGAAAAGATTGTCTCATGGGCAGCTAGGAGGTGGGTCTCTAAGCCCAACCCCACAGTGACACACTTCCTCCAAAAAGGCCACACCTACTCCAACAAGGCCACATCTCCTAATAGTGCCATTCCCTGGGCCAAACATATCCAAACCACCACAAGGTCTCTTTCAAAACTGGGTCACTTTCTGGCACCTGCCCACACCTAGTAATTTTGGGTTGCATGGCATTTTGGGATTATTATATATATATACTGACTTATTTCAATGCTTCTACTTTAGCAGACAATTAACTCAGGTGGTCTCAGGCTTGAAGCTCAGTCATTTTTTATTAACTAAAAGAGCTGATGATTTTATTTTCACATTTCACAATATGAGTGAAAACCACACTTTTTTTTGTATTACTTCTCCCTCCAAAAATATTCTGTTAGGAAGGGAAGTTTCCTTTTTATGCATTTAGTAAACACTCAGGCTCAGCACCAAGATCTCCTGGTGAAACAGAACAAGAAATACAAAATGATCAAGAGAGCGTCTGCTCTTCTCTGTCTGGCCGGGTCATGCCAGGCCGTGTGGGCACCATCATAGGGGGTGGGGGGCCGGAGGACTCATCATGGGAGGCCTGGGCATCATGGGCATGTGGCCTCCAGTGGGCAGTTTCATCCCAGGAGCTGACCCCACAGGCATCATCCCAGGCGGAGGGGGCATCATTGGCATCATGGGAGGGCCTCCCATGTGGGGCGCACGCATCATGCCAGGCCAAGAAGGACCCGGGAGAATGGGGGAAGGTGGGATCATGGCCCCGGCAGGCAGAGGAGCAGAGAATGGAGTGGGAGGGATCTTCCCTTGTTGAAAAGCAGCTGTTGCCTTGTCAATCAGGCTCTGGGCCTGCTCCTCCATCCATGTCTGGCAATAGTCTTTCACATTCTCTTGGCGTTTCTGACCACTGCAGTGTGTCTTCCTCACAGACGGAGACTCGCGGGTAAGGTACGGATCACAGGAGTCACAATAAAACACATGTTGCTCCACAAGCCGCTGGCTACCCCGGCTTGAAGCTCCGTCTTCTGAGACAGCACAGAAACCTCTGCCCAAGCATTTGCCTCTCCTTGGCTGTGTATGCAGTCCACGGGCTAACCTGAGATCTAAGCACTGTCTGTGTATGCAGTCCACGGGCTAGCCTGAGATCTAAACACTGTCTGTGTATGCAGTCCACAGGCTAGCCTGAGATCTAAACACTGCCTGTAAAGAGCTTTTCCAGGCTATTCCTTTGTGACACAGGCTAGCCTGAGATCTAAACACTGCCTGTAAAGAGCTTTTCCAGGCTATTCCTTTGTGACACAGGCTAGCCTGAGATTTAAGCACTGTCTGTAAAGAGCTTTTCCAGGCTATTCCTTTGTGACTTTTTTTTCTCCTTTTCTAGACTTTTGGTTGCTGTGATGCCCACTTGCCCCACTGTGGCTCCTCAGACCACAAGCCTGGCTGGATTCTACTGAATTTTAGGTAACTATAAGAGACTGTGATAAACTCAGCCCATCAATGCTGTACCCCAGTTTCTCCATGCCTTTGACTGGACATGCCATTAGGCCAGTTGTTCTTAAGATTTTTGTCCAGGATTTACAATGTGGCTAGCAAGCAGGCTGGTCCAGCAGTATGGAGGGGTTACAGCCTCCTGGCCGTAGCGTCCTTTGAAACAACTCCGTCATTTCCAGCTCTGTCCCCTCAGCAACACGAGACCTAGGAGGCAGAAGTCACAGAAGTCCTCTGGGCTGAGCACCTCCCCTGGATCCTGCCCACCCTGCACTTCCATACTCAACTCTCAAGGCAGAGCTCCTCCATCACCCACAGCTTCTGCTCCTGCACATCCTGTGGTGCTAAGCTTAGTCTGCTCTGCTAGTATGCTGACATACACACTCATCGAATTCTCTCTTCTGGAACCAAGACTGTAAGAATGGAGACTGATTCTTCTTCTCGGGGACCTCCCCCTCTCTGTGCCTGGAGCTGAGCCAGCCTTCCTTACACCAGATACTTGCGGATGGTTATGGGAAGGGTCGGATACTATAAGACAGGCGGGTTTCTGCTCTTTAGCTTGCATAGGCAGCATAAAACGATATTGAGTGTGGTGAATGCTGCAGCCCCATCTTCCCGGAAGAGAGGCCTCCCGAGGAGGTGGCCCTGTTCCTTGGCCTCATGGAAATGCTGGTGAGAGCTGCTGCCCTTTTCCAACTGCACAGCTTCACGCACCTTCCTAAAATACTTGGGTTCTGTAGGGGCCAGAGGTGGTGGGTGACTCTTAATTTGTGGGAGTCAGCTCTCTCCTAGCACGGGGATCCCAGGAACTGACCTCAGGTCATTAGGCTTGGCAGAAAAGGACTTCTACCCACGGAGCCAGCTCACGGGCCCTGAAGGGGACTACTATATCTGAGCCAATACAATTTTATCCTTGAGAACAAAGTATGTTCTTCTCCCGAGCCCCACGAGGAATCACTGGGGGCCTCCACTGTACAGGGACTGGGCTGCCTTTTAAACCAGTCATAAAGAGCAGAACACTAGGTGTTCTGCTAGGAAAGGAAACAGATCTTTGTTTGTTAGTTGTTTGTTTGTTTGTTGTTGCTCGCAGAGTCTACAGCAAAGCTAGAAAGATGGTGCTCAGTGGCTTAGAACACTGGCTGCTCTTTCAGAGGACCTGGGTTTAATTCCTAGCACCCACACAAGGCTCACAACCTTCAGTAATTCCAGTTCCAGGATATCCGAAGCCCTCTTCTGGCCCCAGGGGCACCAGGCATATATGCAGGCAAAACATTCATACACGTAAAAGAAATGTAAAAATATTTAAGTCTACAGTCATAAACAATAGACACAAAGGTACCATTCTTGATCAGGAAAACAGACACATGGTCAAAGAGTCTTGCCCTCCAATGGAAATGTCCCTGTAGAGAGAACAATGTGTCCCTTAGCCAGTTTTCCTTTCTTCTTTCTGACTTCTTCCCAAGTCTTCTTTCATCATGACACCATCACTATGACTCCATGCCCAAAGAGTTTTCACATTTCTAATCCAGTATCTCTTTCATGATCATCTCTCCAAAGGTCTTTTCTTTATCCTTCTAAAATAGTACAACAGATACAAAGTGTCAACAAGCTGCAACCTAACACAGAAAGATTTTCTTGGAAGACATAAATCAGCAACAATTAGAGAACCACAATGTTACAGAAAATTATTTTCTCCTTTATGTCCACAATTTCAAAATAATGACATAAGCTCGGGTACTGAGGTATGTGTGCATTTCTCCTTTTCAAATCAGACTATGTTCTGTGCCGATTGTGAGAATTTATTCTAAACCCCTTTGCCTTCTAAGAGCACAGGCAGGTGACATTTATATCTAACTGAGCGTGCCCTCCATTCCTCTCTGCGGGCTGAAGTACATCCCCACAGTGAAGCCACAGGACAAGCGAAGGCCATGGTTACAGAAGATGTATACCAGCAAACAAGCAAGAGAGACACAAACAAGCAAGAGAGAAACAGTGGCCTTCTGCCACTGCAACGGTGCCTCCTACAGAGCTGACCAGGGTTACAACAGGAAGGACAAAGAACAAAACACAGCACTGGATTCATACTCCCATAAAAACCAGACCAATTGTCCACCAAGGTCTTTATCATCTATACCACCTGAGGCTTCCCTGCTGCCTCTGCTTTAGGGAGGATGGCTAGCTGCCCTATTCAGAACCTGGCTTCCCTGCTGCCTCTGCTTTAGGGAGGATGGCTAGCTGCCTCTGCTTTAGGGAGGATGGCTAGCTGCCCTATTCAGAACCTGGCTTTGTCAGGAGTCAGCATAGGTAAGAAAAGAATTCCTCAAGAATGGTCCTGATGCTGGGAAGAGAAAGGGCCACAGAGATTCCCGGACTGCCTTAGCCTGCTAATAAACGCCCCATCCTGATGCTAATTACCACGGGGGCATCCAAAGACAACCTGCAGCAATCTTGGCCAAACAGCACAGATAAAAGCTACTCATCCTTCAGCATCTCCTGACACTGCACCAAGACAGGACACAACCCCAGAAGCAGTTCCCAACCAATAGTTTCATTAGGAATAAAACCAAATAAAGCATGAGGTGGAAGGAGGGTTCCAGTCAAGAATTCCCTGGAAGATCCTAGTTGGTAAGACTTGTAGCTTAACAGTATATAAGCTAGTATGATTTGAGACCCATGAAGACCAATACATGACTCTGAATCTGATGGACATCTATTCCTTGAACACCAGGGGCAAGTGAGAAAGAGAGAGAGAGAGAGAGAGAGAGAGAGAGAGAGAGAGAGAGAGAGGAGAGGGGAGAGGGGAGAGGGGAGAAGAGAGAGAGATCTAAATCTAAAAAGGAATTAGGTGCAGGACATTTCAGGAATACATGTCTTCTCAAGTCCATTTTAAGGAAAAGTCAATCAGTG
>NC_034598.1:8558212-8574991 GCF_900095145.1 Mus pahari
GAGAGGAGAGGAGAGGAGAGGAGAGGGGAGGGGAGGGGAGGGGAGAGAGGGGAGCGAGAGAGAAAGAGAAGAGGACAGTGACACCAAGTACCCACCAAACACCATGCTTATGCATTGACAGACATATTTCCTGCCCAGACTTTCCATAAACACACCTGGCCACCTGTCATTTTAAAACCACAAATAATGAAGTGCTCTTGCAAACAGTTACCTGTGAACACAGTTATCAGTTGAGGAACCGATTTTCTGCAGGTGTAAAAATTACATTTCTCAAAAGGAAAATTCAGGACTCACCAGTTTACTCATTAAGCCTTTAGAATTCAGCTTTGCCTTGCTTTCTCTGAAAATGATTCCTTCCTTTCTGGGCCACAAGAGTTTAACTGCAACGCGAGTGGCTCCCGGGTGCTGTGGTCCCAGGCCCTCGGTTCTCTTAAGAACCAAGGCCCAGGAGCTTGGATTCTCTCCCCTAACCTTTGTTATTAATATATCAGAAAGTCAAACTGAGGAAAACTTAAATTATATAACCAATGGAATCTACAATGGTCAAAAATTATTAAACTCATAACACTTAAAAACTAGTTGTATTTTCCAAAATAAAAATAATTTCATGATAAGGGTGGTGCTGTTTTACATTTGGAAAAAAAAAGCTCTTTAATGTTTGGCTCAATAGAAAATGGCTAATCCTCATGTGTTTCCACATCCTCTCCACTGCAAGCTCGACGTGGGGGCAGATGTAAACACTCCGTACCCTGACCTCAGGACTTTTTCTCTCTCCCTCCTCTCTCCTTCCTTCCTTTTCTGCTTTCTGAGACAACATCTCCCCGCAGCCCAGACTGACCTCAAACTCACTGTGTAGTCTAAACTCTCCTCAGACTCACAGTGATCCCCCTGCCTCGGCCTCCTAACTGTTGAGATTACAGGTATGAGCACACCACTTCCTCTCAATTTTTTTCTATAAACCTAAAGTGATCTGAAAATTGTGTTTATTTAAATGTTTAAACACTTTTTATTGGTTCTTTGCGAATTTCACATCATGCACGCTAAACTCATTTATATACACACACACACACACACACACACACACACACACACACCTTTCCTTTGTACCTGCTCTCCTACCTTGCAACCTTCCCACCAACAGAGAAAACAAGTCTTGTTGTGGGAGCTGTAGTGTGCCACAGTGTGTCTCACAGCGTACCCTTTGTCCACACAGCTTTGCTGGCTCACTGCAATCACTCATTGGTCAGAGGCCTCTGGCTTCTGCTGCTCTATACAGGAATATCCCTGGGCCTCCTCTCAGATCCGTGTGTCATGGGGATCCTGGAGCTTTGGATCTGCAGGACCAGCCCCTTCATGCACTCCAGCAGTTCATCGATGGGGTAGATGCTGGGGTGAGCCAATTCAAAGCCTTGGATCTGGGTCTGAGAGGTGCCTAAGCTGCTCGCTCAGCCTGCCTCTTCTGCTCTCACACCCTCAGGGCTGGCTCTCCAATAACCCCCATTACCAGGGTCAACTATGCTGTCTGTGTGAGATGGAGGACCTACCTATTTAAATTTTTTAAAGAAGTTGACAAGAGGTAGATTTTAAAATGCTAATTGTAGCATAGAATCGGAAACTACTTCTGCTATGTGTGTGCGCGTATGTGTTTGTACATGTGTGTGTATATTTAAAATCACATTTATTTATATGTGTCACATGTATGTATAGAGGTCAGAGGACAACTTGCTGAAGTTGGTTCTGTCTCTCCACCATGGGGATGTGTGAAAGTGAATCAGACCACAGGCTGGTGGCTAAGTGTTGAACCATCATAATCACCCCTGTCCCCAGCTTGAGCGAGATCCCACTACGCAGCCCAAGCTGACCTCAAATTCCCAACCCTCCCCTTCAGCCTCCCAGTGCCGGGATCACAGGTACATCCCACCATACCCAGCTTATAGTTTTGGGATTATTATTTTCTACTAGCCTTTCTGCATTTTTCTTCTGTTGTGTGTGATTTTACAACAGTATGCATTGGTTATTGGGAAATGTTGCTTCAATAAACTAGACCTTCCAAATGTGAAATGGCCAACTATACAATTACCAAAACATTTAGGTAGACATGGTAGCAAACACCTGTGAACTGACACTCAGAAGGCTGAACAGGAGTTCAGAGTCAGCTTGGTCACACAGAGGGAGACAGCGTTCTAGCCCTGCCTCCTCTCCCCAGACTCCTGAAAGTCTGCATTTGTTGATACCACCACCAATCTCACCTGAGGGGCGAGGGGAAGGTTCAAAGACTGGGACCGTGATGGCAGAGACAAGTGCCAAAATTTTAACTTTTACTCCTTCACTCAGACTTCAACACTGGTGACAAACACTGCTCATTGTTTTAACTTGAAATGACAGTTTCCACTCATTTCCAAAAATGTCTGTCAAACAGTGTGGGGAAATGTCTGCCAAGTGGAATAACCACACTGTCGCTTCTCAGGCTTCTACGTAAGAACGTAATCTTTAAGGGAGGGAAAACCCAAAAGCCGAGAGCTTTCCCTGAAGGCAGCCATGGTATTTGGCATACGGAAGTGTCTCCTATGGCCGGCCTGCCATCCTCACAAACATAGAAAGAGCACATGTCCTCAGAGTCAAAACTTAACAAAGCCAGTCATCTGACCATGCTACGTGGCCTCAGCTTAGATGGAGTGTCTGCTGGGCTTGGCTTTTGCTGTGTTGTTCCTCTGCGAGAGCCCAGCTATGGAGGACACTGCACAGTCTGGTGCCACTGTCTGCAAGCAGCAGGTTTTACCTGCCATTTCTATAGCACCATTGCTGGAAATCTCACCCCAGTGGGCTCACAGGGGCCCCTGCATACCGTGATTATTCAATGCAAATCCCTGATATAAATAACTACTAGACACTCCATGGCTCTGGATCCAGGAAGGGCACCACATCTCTGACCTCCCTTTCCTTTGGGGGAGCTCTGATAAAGCAGCAGAATTTGTATTAAGGACCTCTCGGGACTGGCAGTGTCTGCTTCCTCAGCTAGCGTCATGCTCTATCGGTATCTCAAAGCTAACCTCAGATGTGGAAATGTGCAAGAAATCTGAGTGGATTTCATGGCAGAATTTGAATTCTATTTATGAACTGAGACAGGACTGCCCAGAAATTCCCAGGCCATAACGTAAAGGTGAAGAATGCAGCGTCTAACCCTCAAACCAGTTAGGAGCTCAAGTCTTTCTTTTGCTATTTACTAGCTATATGACCAAAGGAAAGCTACTTAACATCTAAATGCCCCCATTTCCCCATCTGTAAAATGGGACAATAATAGCACCCACTTATCGTGGCACTAAATAAGCTGCTATATAACGAACACTTGGAATGATGGCTTCCTCATGCATGGCTCTGTTAGCTGTTATTTTTATATGGATGCCGAGGGGTCCTATTTTGGACTGGTCTGAGCATGGCAATGCTGAATTAGACTTGTGAAGAGAGAGAATAGAGAATACTAGAGATACCAAGAAAGCAGATGTTGATCTGCAGGGTTACAGATGTGAGACTATGCTTGGAGCAGGGAGGGAGAGGGTTGTAGAGGGTGGAATGCCCTGGGCAGTTTTGGTTGACTTATGGAGCATGTCCTTCATTAACTTACACACGGATAGACAAGTTGCTACCCACTTAAAAGTCCACAAAAATATTATTTCCCCCCATGGCTCAAAACTCCTCACTGCAGTGTCAGCCGTTTGCTCCTTGGAGGATGATGCTCTCCTAATGATGCCCATGGTGGCAGCTGAGTGGGCCTCAGGCCTTCCAGAGACTACATACACTGTGTGACCCAAACCTGGACCCAGCCCCCAATGTTTACTCAAAGACCCGGGTTGGATGTGTTGTTTTTATTGTGCCTGACTATCTTTTGGCAGCTACTTAGTCTGGCTCATAAGATCATCATAACTAATTAAGAGTTTTAGGCTTAATCTGAAGTTGATTGATCTCAAGGATCCTCTTCATGGAACATTCAGTCTCTGAATTGCCACAATTATAAGCTGCAAAGAAATGCAAGACCACCATAATAAAGAAAATGGTAGTAAGGAACTGACCACTTAGAAACTTAGCCCTTCCTCAGAGTTCTCCATAGTGAGCTTAACCCTGGAGAACGGATGGACCGCATCCCACTGCATCTCTGTCTGTCACTCAGGGCTTGACTGATTTGGAAAACATCCCAGCTACAATGGAATAATGCTGACTTACCTGTGCATGTAACTGGCAAACGAGGGGTCTATCTAGCTAGAGGAGGGAAAGCTTGGTAGTCAGTGGCATTTGGTAGTAATGACCCCATAAACACTCCAAACAAACCAACTGGAATGTCCATGCATTAAAGGGTAGCAAGAAATCATGAAATTCTACAACATTTTATAGAATGGTTTCCTATGCAACTGAACAACCAGTCACAAAGTGAAGGATATAATAGTGTATTGGTTATGCCAAAATAAATGGAAATCTTGCGTTATTGTTGATTTTGAGAATTTGGTTCATAGTTGTCATGAGGCCCAAACTTTTGTCAAATAAAGGTGAGCTGTGTCGGCATTATTTTCATTTTTCAATATTAAATCCTGATTAACCTTCTTCCCTCCAACCCCAAGGCACAGAAAAAAGACAACAAGGGATTTTGAATTCTAAACAGTCTCTTTCGGATACCAACTGTCCAGAATTAATGAACCTAGTATAGAGACACCGACACTCAGGATGTGCTCCACAAGAGGGCCCCGACCTCCTCCAGGACCCCACAGCCTGCCTGTTCCCCTGCCTCACTGGAGGCCTCCTCAGTGAGAGGAGGACCTTTATCCTTGACCAGAGATTCTGATTTAGCAAAGAAAGTCCAAGTGGATTTTCTCCCTGCAGGTCCAGGTAATCGGGAGTTAAGACTGACGCTGTGAGGGAGGGAAGAGTTATGTCAGCCACAGTGGGGATCAGAGGTTCCTCTCCATCAGAGAGTCTTAATTAATCCTAATTGTATTCCTTCTAAAGAGCTAAATGACTGCAGGTTGGACTCATCTGTGGTTTAAAGGTGACAAATGCTTGCCTGCTAGGAATAGCTCAGTGGCTTTTGAGAAACACACTTGGTTAACACTCAGCAGGTAGAAATGAGAGCGAGCTTCTCTGTGCCTCAGAACAGCTCTGCTTGGGTTAGCTAAGGTGAGGAATTGGGACCAGGGATGATGCTCGACTGAGGAACTCTGTGGAAAGTTACTCGAACGCCTCAGGATTTACACTGGATAATGACATTAAGTATTCTACTTACAGCACTGAGACCCCCCCACACTTTGAAAAGATTTCATATCTACAGAGGATTTGTGGTCAAAAACGTTCTGATATATGGGTGTGTGTGTGTATGTGTGTGTGTGTGTGTGCATATATCTCATCTGTGAGATAAACTATTTCTATTATGATACCAGTGTCATAGTTTTTTAAATTGATGTTCTTTCACCTGGCCCAAGCAGCTCAGATAACATGGCAGCTGAACATGAATCTGAAATATACAGTTCTTTACCCCTCGTCTCCTGAGATCACAGTAAAATTGCTTATCTTGCTTCCCACCCCCACTAATCTCACCTCATTTTTTTTTCTCCTTGTAAAAAACAATATTCCATTTACCCATTTATTCTATGCATCCATGCACAGGCTGGGAGGCGTCCTGTGGGAGTTGCTCTCCCTTCTTCCACCACAGGGGACCCATGGAGAACAGAACTCAGATGGCCAGGCGTGGCAGCAAGTGTCCTTCCTTACCTCAGTTTTCCTCACATGTGACTTTCACCATAGAGCCATACATGACACTGATTCTGCTTCCAGTTGTCTCTGCATTTCTGATTTTCCCTGAAAGCCCTTCAAAGAGCAGATTTTGTGCCAGTACCTACAAACGCTGCTCGGTGAATGGATGGAACTGTCCCTTAGGGAGATTTCTTCCTCCGATCTGACTGTGAATGGCGTTTTAAAATCTGAAGCTGGCTGAGGGGGAAACATGAAGTATTTTAACATGTGAAAAGGCCAGCGAGTCTGGCCAGGCCTGGATACTTACTCTCTCACACAGCTCTTCAAATGTGCAGTCGGCAACGCTTCCACAGGCTTTATTCAGCCGCAGCTCTCTGCCTTGCACTTTCAGAATCCTTGGGCTAGTTACTATGGGAACATGAACAAAGACTCAATCTTGTCTGGATAATTACTATAAAATTCATCTCTTACAGATAGGAAATGCATAGCTTGATGAATAATAGCACATGATTCAACACATAAATTAGAGAAAATGCTGATACAATGACGGCCACTTGAGTGTGGCATCAACCCGTATACAGCAATGGAACTTATTAATTGGTCAGTGGAGATTGGGCATTGTGTTCTAAATGTATTCTCTTTCAAGAGAAATTAACTTACGTACAATCATTTTGTTTCTGAGCCAGCTCATCAAACAACTTATCCACGACAGCCTCCACATCAGCCTCACTTGTACTACAGTGAAAAGAATAATAGAATATGAAATTAATAACACTTGAAGCCAACATCAAACAGCTGCCTGAGCCTGCTTAGCTTTTTGCCCATAAAAAAGGAGAACAGGATGTTATGCTCTAAATACAAACATTAGATTTAGAATACACTTAAAAGCAGAGAATATTAACTCTCAGGTAGATGATCCTGCCTTATTTGCATACATTGAAAGACTTCTGAGCTTCTAGATGTTTCCAGTAATGAGACAATACAGGCGGAGTAAATCCATTAATACTATGTGTACACAATGAGGAGAAAGCTGCTGGCTCTCTCTTGCATGCAGAACAAGAGCAAATAGGCAAGGCAGTCAAGCATCCAGCAAGTATCCTTTGAAACCGCCATTGAGAGGGTACACGTGGAATTAAATATTGAGGGTGTTTTTAGAATGAGAAAAACCAAGTCAAGCCACCGGCTGAGAGGATCGAGCACTCAGAATGAGATCACTAGCTTCCAAATACCAACTTAATCGGCACCTCAGAAACTTTATCAGACTTTTATGCATCTGAACACATACAGGACAGCCTTCTGTCAGGATAAGGACAAGAACAGACTCCAGTTTCTCTCAAAAATGTCCTTGCTGGAAACCCATCCCCACCCCCTCCTTTGTGAGGCCCTCACTGCACAGGCTATGGAGTGAGTCTTACAACCCAATCTTTTGTATTCTAATTAGAAATCACCATATGGTTTAAGGAGCTCACATATAGAGATGTGATAGTGCTGTGGCCTCTTTTCTTCTCACTTTTTTTTTTTTCAAAGAAGGGTTGATAAATTAACAGTCAATAGGAGAAATAACTGGTAGAAGAAAGGCCATTCCAAAAAACCCTTCAAGTGTGAATCTAAGTTTCCTCTCATCCCGCACACAAACTTGCACAAGATGACCTGACAATATGCTTAATTTTGACACAAATCAATCTTAGCTAATTGTGGAAGTGACTGACATCCTTTCAATTTTATTGAAAACTAGTCATTAAGATAAAGAAAACTAGTTATTAAGATGAAGTTTAGGCTAAACAGAATCTTTCTTAGCAGGTTGCTGACATTTAACACACAACCATGGAGTTCCTCAGCTGTAGCAACTTAAAGCACAGATGAGCAGTCAGCACAAAGGGGCCCGCCCACCTCTGCAGGTTTCAAAGATATCGTCTGCATGGTTGACGCCATTAGGGAGCAGCGCCACCTGAGTTTCATAAACCCCTATAAGACCTTCAGATTAAGCCACATTAAAGGAACTAAATGATGCTATGGAAAGAATGATTTAAAGAGATAATCATCAAAAAAATTTTTTTTAAGTAATTTTTAAAATTATGCTTGCATTCCATGTGAAAGTCAGAGAAAAGCTTGTGCAAGTTAGTCCTCTCTTTCTTCCCTGTGGGAAGAAACTTTACCAGTTGGGCCATCTTCCCAACCCTGATTTTAAATAAATAAATAACTAAATAAGTGACACTACGTAGCCCAGGCTGTCCTTGAACTTGTGTTCCCCCTGCCTTAGCCTCTACAGTCCCTGGTTAATGATCTACTTAAAAATTACTTTACTTATTATCAGTGGTGTATGTTGTGGGGGCGAGCTTTGCCATATCAGTTTCCCATGGGTTTCAGGACTGAACTCAGCCTATCAGGCTTCCCCAGCAAGTACTTTTACCCACTGATCCATCTTGCTGGTCCTAACGATGTACTTGTCAAGGCATATAAACTGGAGCGAGGAGAATAGAGTCCATCAGGACAGTACCTGCCTAACGCACACACGGATGCATGACTCATATGGAAACATGTGTCAACATGATTTACAACATGATTAGATTTCATGTTGCATTTTATTTATTTATTTTTTGTTTTTTTTTGGGGGGGGTTGTTTGGTTTTTTTTGTTCTTGTTTTTGTTTTTTGAGGATCCTGCCTACCATGGAGTCTAGGCTGGCCTATAACTTGCAATCCTCCCGTCTCTGTCTCCTGAGCACTAAAATATAGAACTGTACCACCACACCCAGCACAAAATTATTTTTTATTTTAACTTTGTCTTATAAGAACTTTATTACCCTACTGTAAACAGATACGCTGATGTTCCAAAATAGGAAAAGGGTATTAGTGTTAAGTGGTCCAAGGCCAAAGCATCTTCTAAAAGTGGCCTATTCGGCACCTGACTGCTGCCCATGGAAGCTAGCACGCACTTGGGCATAGGGTAAGCCTTACTGTTGAGGCCAGGCCAGGCGTCTCGTCTTCATACTGCCTTAAAGCACGTAGCGTGGGCGGCTATGGCACATTTCCGTGTGTTTAGACTTAACCAGATTGATACAAAATAAAGGCAAGCAGGAAGGGAATTCTTTCCATAAATAGATACTCTCAAATTCCTTAACAAATAATATTTTATCTCCTTATCTTCCCTCCCTCATTCTACTCAGACCCCAGCATTTATATATATATTATCATGTATGGATGTAGGATGTATATGTGCAGGCACGTGTGGGCCATGGAGCACAGCAGAGGCCAGAGAACAACTCCGTGGGTCGTCTTCCCTTTGACCTTTACATGGATGGAGGAGATGGCGGGAGGGGGGGCTCAAAGGTAGTTCCTCCAGGCTTATGCAGCAAACGCTTAACCCACTGGACCATCCTGCTAGTCTGCATTCTCCTTATTAAAGACAAGCATTAAAAAATAAAGAGGAAAAAAAATGAACATTACATTAGCCTAAAAGGCCCAGTTACCTATGGTACATTTCCAAATCAAGTTTAAGCAGCTTTGAGCACATCTTGCTCTTGCCACAAAAACCTTGGGCAATTCCCACCTTTCAGTGTGCTTCCAGCGGAACAGCAGACGCCACCACCCGTCATTGGACTACTCTGTGTAGTGAGCCACACTCAACTCCCGTCTCACCATGGGGATCCTAGCACTATCACATTGTCACAGGAGAGAGGGCAGATACTCAGAACTATGTCACTTATCCAATCAGAATATGCAGAGACATAAACTTTCTGTATGATAGAACATATAAATACGGCATGGCCAAAGTGGGAGTGCTGTGGTAATATTTGTATCATAGCATATACACATTTATCACCATATAAAAACTTCCACAGAACAACTGTCAAAGGACCCTTAAAAAGCTGCATACAAAGATGGTGAAATGGGTAAAGAGCCCATCGTTCCCTCTCATCAAGTAATAAATGCAAAAAAAAAAAAAAAAAAAAAAAAAATCACAAAGGTGTGGTGCTGCCTGCCTATAATCCCTGCCCTTGGGGGNGAAATGGGTAAAGAGCCCATCGTTCCCTCTCATCAAGTTATATATGCAATAAAAAAAAAAAAAAAAAAAAAAGTCACGCAGGTGTGGTGCTGCCTGCCTATAATCCCTGCCCTTGGGGGCTGAGGCTAGAGGATGGGGAGGGGCCAGAGGATGGGGCAGGGTGGAACAGGAAATGGCCCTTACAGGCTCCCTGTTGGGGTATGCTGCCAGCTGGCGGGCATTTGAGGAGTACAGGGACTTCATGGATAGACTAGTGCATTGGGGCAGGATGGAAGAGACAGGTTTAGATGTGGGCTTGGCTGGAGAAAGTAGATCATGAGGTAAGGCAGTCGCCTGTCTGTCCAGGTTCCCACCACCATGGCCTTCTGATTTACTGTATGCCTAGAAGCAACAGACTCAGGAAGTGTGGGCAGAAGCCTCCGAGGTCACGGGACGGAATAGGCCATCCCTCCTTTCCATGTTTCTCTCAGGTATGTGTCACAAGCGCTATGACATCTTAGTAGCTCAGTGATGGTGCTGATGGCAACACTGAGAGGCAGCCTGGTCGGTCAATCTGTTCCTGAAGTCAGAGTTGAAATAGAACCACTCCCTAAATGTCTGTGGTGTTGGGGGCCTAGTGGTGGCTTGCTGTGACCTCTACAGATCCAGAAATAGAGAGTTCATGGTTGAACCTGGTCAGTGTAGACCCCTCCCCCTGCCCACAGTAACCCACTTCTGCAGTTAGGCTCCACTTCCTAAAACATCTACAACCTCCAAGAGCAGGGGGCAAACACACATGCCTATGGGGACTTTTTACACTCAATCCATCCATTCATAGGACAACACTAAAGAAATAGTAACAGCTAAGTTCTAGGAGAAAGGCTTACAGTGACACAAAAACGAAAGTAATCTAAATAGACATTCAGTGATGGGGAATTTGATCAACTAGTTAGATCCGTTTATCAAATGGACTATCAAGCAGTTGAGGACTCCGTTATTCTTGGTTGGTTCATTCATGCATCTCACAAAGTTCAGAGAATTGCTAACTTCCTGCCATTTCTAAAGATGCCAACGAGCCTCTAATAACTGGCTCCAACTCTTGCTGTCGCAATTATAGAGGCTCCCTTTCACCTCCCTCTACCATTCCCCATCTTCCGAATACCACGATGTCTTCATAAAGCAGGAGAGGGGATCAAGAGTCACTGGTCTCTGTGCCAGGCAGGCAGGTTTAATAAAAGTCTTTCCATTCCCTTCTTCTTGTGAGAGCTGGCTATGCTCTCTAAAGACAGATGACAGGGAGAAAAGCTTTGTTAAAATAACTACTTGTGAAAAAGGAAGTGTGTCTGTCACTGGAAGACGGCCTTGAGAGTTTAGACTCATGTCATTTTGAGTTAAACCTCTGTTTCCTACTTGGGTTTCCAGATAGGAGCTCTTAGATGCTGCTCTGGCCACCATGCCTTTGCTCGACCACCATGGATTCTAACCCTCTGAAACTCTGAGCAAAATAAATTCCTTCTCTATAAGTTGGCTTGGCTGTGGTGTTTTATTACAGCAATGGAAAAGTAATACAATACCAATGTTCAGTGTGGTAGATATTACCATAGTTTATACTTCAACTGGCAACTGGCAGTGTACAGGAAAGTCCACATCTTCTACAGACTTACAATCTTGAAATCCTTGATCCATTGTAATGATTATGATGTGTGCATTATAAATGGGTTCAATAGGGACCCTGATATAGCAGCCTCTTGTGAGGCTATGCCAGTGCCTGGCAAACACAGAAGTGGATGCTCACAGTCAGCTATTAGATGGAACACAGGGCCCCCAGTGGAGGAGCTAGAGAAAGTACCCAAGGAGTTATAGGGGGCTGCAACCCTGTAGGTGCAACAACAATATGAACTAACCAGTACCCCCTGAGCTCGAGTCTCTAGCTGCATATGTAGCAGAAGATGGTCTAGTCAGCCATCATTGGGAAGAGAGGCCCCTTGGTCTTGTAAACTTTATATGACCCAGCACAGGGGAAGGCCAGGGCCAAGTAGTGGGAGTGGGAGGGTAGGGGAGCAGGGGCGGGGGTGGGGTATAGGGAACTTTCGGGATAGCATTTGAAATGTAAATAAAGAAAATAATAATAAATTAATTAAAAAAATAAATAAATGGCTTCAATATCAATACCTAGAATTCTGCAACTCTATCTTTTGTAATGATTATGGTGTGTGCATTATAAATTGTTTCAATGTAAGTTGCTTCAAATTATTTTTAGGTATGAATAAAACATAAAATCATATATAATTGAATTAATAAAACAGATAGGCCAGAAATCCTTTCTTTTTTCCCAGAATTTTTTTTTTAAAAAATCATGATTATATAAAAATATGTAAAATTACATATCAAAACATCTAAGATTCTCCTTACTATTTTTTTTAATTTTTTAAGATTTGTTTTTATTTTATGAGTATGAGTGTTTTGCCTGCATGTATGTCTGTGTACACATGTGTATAGTGCCTTCAAAGGCCAGAAGAGGGCGTCAGATATCCTGGAACTAGAGTTAGAGATGGTTGTGAGCTGCCATGTAGGCACTGGGAATTGAATCCAGGTCCTTTGGAACAGCAGCCAATGCTATCAACCACTGAGTCGTCTCTCCAGCCCTTTCTGCTTTTAAGCAGAAAATTTCAAGTGTACCACACTATTATAAAAACTTCAGCCCAAAGAAAATACATTTAAATTCAAACAAAACAAGCAAGTCAAAGAAAGGAAGAGAGAAAGAAAGAAAGAAAGAAAGAAAGAAAGAAAGAAAGAAAGAAAGAAAGAAAGAAACAAACAAACAAACAAACAAACAAACAAACAAACAAACATGACATTTTCCATGGCAGGTTAAGAGGAGCAGCAATGGCCTCCCCACAGTTCACTTAAGGGATAAGAACATTACCTTAAACTGAAACTCTTTACTCAGAAATGTAACCAGACCCATGTAGCTCTAATAAGGATCGGGATTTGCTAGGTTTTTGATTGGTAAGTTTGGGATTTTGGAAGACTTGGTTTTATTCTTTGTGTGGATATGTGTTTGTGGGATGCTGCATTTGTGGGAATGCCCCCAGAGACCAGAAGAAAGCAATGGGCCCTTTGGACCTGGAGAGACAGGCGGTTGTGAGCTGCCCAGTATGGATGCTAGGAATCAAACCAGGGTTCTCTGGAAGGACAGCAAGTGACTGTGAACACTGAGACATTTCTCCAGATCTTCATAAATGCTTTAAATAAACTTTTATGAATATGTGTTATATAGGGCCTTTTCCCTAAAGACCTTATAATGAAGAATGGTTAGGTTATATAAAGTAGGTGGTCAATTTCTATGACAGAGAGCTGGGAGCTCAGCCTCAGAACAGCCTAGTCAAGAGGTTTTGGGGACCAGAGAGATGGCTCTGTATCCATGGAAAAACGTGAGCACAGGGGCATACACCTGAGGCCCTGACACTGGGGTGTGGGACATATGAAGGCCCTTGGGGCTTGCTAGCCAGCAGAACTGGTGATCTCTATGTCCAGTGAGTGGCTTGTCTGAGGAAAAAAAAAAGACAGAGAGAGGCCAAAGAACACATCTGTCATGGACTTGCGGCTCTCATGTGCACACACACATGTGCATGTGCACCTGTACAAACATACACACACCTAACCACATACCCCAACAAAATGAGCTTAATTCCGAGTTTTCTCTTGGAGCTACAAAAATGTATGTAGCAATGAAGCAAATATCCCAGTCAGTTTTCTGTAGTTCCATTCCAACCATAAAGAGGCACATCCTGGAAGGGAGGAGTAGCACTGGACGGGAGGAGTAGCAGGCACATCCTGGAAGGGAGGAGTAGCACTGGACGGGAAGAGTAGCAGGCACATCCTGGAAGGGAGTAGTAGCACTGGACAGGAGGACTAGCAGGCACATCCTGGAAGGGAGGAGTAGCACTGGATGGGAGGAGTAGCACCAAAATGGCCAGAAGACAGGGACTGAGGCCAATGTTGTGAACAGTATGCCCTTCCTCTCCAGAAGGAATCAGGAATGAGCAGGAACGAGGGGTGGGGCGCTGTGTAGGGGTAGAGCGCCTGCCTAGAGAGCGAGCGAGTGTGCACGAGTCCCTGGTTTGATCCCCAGCCCTGTGAGAATGAACTGACTTGCTTCAGTTCCCTGGAGACAGCTGGACTCTGGGTAATGGCTCATGGAACAACACTATTATATACTAGGCCTTTGTGTGGATAAGATGCAAGAAAAGAAAGTCTGTCCACGGCCAATCAAAAGTTGACACAGAAGGAGCATTAGGGTCACTTGTGATCTGAGGCAAAGTCACTCTTTTCCAAAGCTGGTTCCCTCCCCCGAGGGCCTAGGCAGCCAGAGCACACCACAGCCTCCTTTTCTTCTGCTCCGCCTGGCCCTGAAACCCGGCCAGGCCATCTTGTAGCTCTAGTCACCTTTGTTCCCCTCAGGAACTGTGCTCAGGGGCAGCTTTCCATTTTCTGTTGCGCAGCACCACTGTGTCTTTAAGTCAGAAAAGCCCTGGAATCAACCACTGTTCAGTTGCCAGGAAATCTGCATCAACTCCCACAGGAATCTTGAGTATAGTACCTGGATTAAAAGCCTGCTGGCTTTGCACGTATGAGAATCGTGGTTTGTCTTACCCGCATTAAATTGGTAAACAGAAAAGAAACTAATCAGTCATTCTAAAAAAAAAAATTACCACTGAAACCAGGCATTCAATGTAAAACTTAGCCTCGGAGAACCAGAACATGTCGGAAAAAGAGCTTATTATTACTGGATCATTTGAAATTCTCAACAAAAAAAAATTCCCAAACACTTGGAGGTTTCTGGAAGAGGGTCACGCATAATTTAAATGGAAATTCATTTCTTCAAGCACCTCCCACTTCATTAGGATTGACTCAAGAGAAGGGAAGGCTAACCACACTTTGCTCCTTTGTCCCGTTTCAAAAAATCAACAGCTTGTTAAGGTACCGACAAGTAGACTGGGGCTGGCTTTCCTCAGTCCCCTCTCTCGAGTGCTCGATGCCAGAGAGCCAAAGTTGATCTGACAGAGAAATTTCTCCTTCCTCTTGGGGTTCGTTGCCAAACTTTCCTGGCAGAGTCTTCGCACCCTGCCGATTCCTTGTGCATTCATGCTGTATGGCTCTTTGTCCTCATACCAAACAGAATCTGGGGCTGGAGGCAGGTCTAAAATGAAGTTGGTTTATACTTGCCTTAATATAAAACAGGCTCGGTCTCGTTTCAGATCCTGTAGGTGTGTTTTACATAACGGAATCGGCTGCCCAAGCGGAGCTTTAGCCTGCCATTTATCTTCTCCATCATGCACGGGCTTAATTGACTGCTCAGAGATGCATTTCAATCTGCACTTTCCCACCCTTCTCAGTCACCTGCTGAATAACTTACCTGGGTCCATTAATCCTGACCTGCATATAATGCAGAAAGTGCAACCTCTTCTCAAGTTGCAGGGATCGCCCCCCACCCCAGATAAAATGTCTGCTGATTTTCTATGTCATGTTTCCCTAAAAGAAGTCGGTAGCTTAGCGCGAAACTTGAGTTTGATGCATTTAAAATGTTTCCTTTTTGTATAATTTCAGAAAGGCAAAATGAACAAAAAGTTTTTTAAAAAAAAAAAAAGAAAGAAAGAAAAAAAAAAAAAAGAACAGTTGAATAATGAGGAAGAGAGTCAGGGGAGTTCTAAGAGCTTTCTTTTAAAAGTCCATATGTGTAACTAAGGACCTGGGGCTCTGCCAGATCAGTTTTCTTATATTAGAGACTGACTTTCAGTTCAAGCTGTGATCTGTTTGAAGATGAAATAACAAGCTGATGAAAATGCTAAGAAACCTGAGGCGGGCATCATTGCTCATGACTACGATCCCAGATAAGAGAAGCTGAAGCAGGAGGATTGCGTAAGTTCAAAGGCAGCCTGGACAGGGCTGAGCAGGACCCTGTCTTAAAGACAGGGCAGGGGAAGGTAATGTTAAGACTGAAAAATTGTATGTGCATGGCCTGCTGACTAGTGTATGCTTACAGACCATTATCTCCAACTGGGTCCTTGTGCCAATGCGGTTAAGCTGGGAACGATGGACCAGCTTGCTTCTGTGACAGCAGCCTAAATGTCCTGTGGTGTGAGATTGTCATATGCAGCTCAATAGAGAAGGACAGAGCTACGCTGGACAGATTCGGCTGCTCTGGAAGTCTGTATATGGGCTCTACTTTGCTATGTCATTTGTTCAGTGGATTTTAAGCAGTGCCATGCACTTGGTATTAATTTTTCATTCAGTAGACCTTGAGTTAATGTGTGATTAATTACTACTTAAGTGTACATCCAAATTATGTCAAATAGAAACTTCTATGGTTTTAACAGCTAAAAACTTGAAAAATACTATGTGTGATTATGTTCTACGTGATATAAAGCAGGAAGCTGCCATTTATAATATATAGCTGTTTGTTTGTATCTGCAGGAAGGAGGGAAAGAAATGGCCATATTATCAAATAAAGTGGACTCTAAGATAATAAAGTGAGTAATTCTAATCTGAAAGCCTAGATTTCAGTTTAGGTGTGCTCAATCTTAGACTTTACACAAACATTCCAAAGCAAAACAACAAATAACTCTAAAATCTGAGATACTTGTAAGCATTCTCGATAAGGAATATTCAACCTGTCTGATGAACAGCTGAAAACTAACGAACGGGCTAGCCTGGATGAAATGTACAAATTCCTAGAAAGATACAAACTACTGAAACAGACCCAAGAAAGGGGATGTGGAAGAAAAGGGGTTCTCCCAAACTTGTTCTGTGAGACCAGCATTACCTGCTATCAAAACCAGACTAAAACATGTCCAGAAAAGAAAACCAGTGAGAAATATCTGTGACTATAAACATAAGACTCCCCAATATCACAGCCAGCTATTGGATGGAACACAGGGTCGCCAATGGAGGAGCTAGAGAAAGTACCCAAGGAGCTGAAGGGGGCTGCGACCCTGTAGGTGGAACAACAATATGAACTAACCAGTACCCCCTGAGTTTGTGTCTCTAGCTGCATATG